>NW_013674115.1:0-11459 GCF_000517525.1 Limulus polyphemus
TCATTTGGTTGGTTTGACTCAAATGGAACATGAAATCATTTGATTGGTCAGTTTCAAATGGAACATGAGATCATTTGGTTGGTTTGACTCAAATGGAACATGAAATCATTTGATTGGTCAGTTTCAAATGGAACATGAGATCATTTGATTGGTCAGGTTTAAATGGAACATGAAATATAGATAGCAAGCTATATTAGACAAATGCTTGAACTAAAAGCAAGTTTCAAACGATTGGTCTACTCAGGGTGTGCACTAGCTCTTCAGACTAGGTGGTTCCTTTATTCTTCTGGTGAAAATAAATCAAACCCAGTTGGAATTACACTTTATCAATAAAACGATCATATCGTTCAATTACACTTTATCAATAAAACGATCATATCGTTTTGTGTGTATGTATGTGAAACAAGAAACGGCTCACACTTTATGGTAGAGTGTGTATGTATGTGAAACAAGAAACGGCTCACACTTTATGGTGGAGTGTGTATGTATGTATGTGAAACAAGAAACGGTTCTCTCTTTATGGTAGAGTTTGTGTATGTACGTAAATATATTTCCCAAGAAGATGTACCTTTTCTTCTTCTCAGGACCACAAAGATAAAAATGGTCACTTTTTATTTTATATACGATTCAAAGATGAATGAAATTAGGCGAATTACTCTTTGTTAATAAAACGATCATATCGTTCAATTACACTTTATCAATAAAACGATCATATCGTTCAATTACACTTTATCAATAAAACGATCATATTGTTCAATTACACTTTATCAATAAAACGATCATATCGTTCAATTACACTTTATCAATAAAACGATCATATCGTTCATGTGAAACAAGAAACGGCTCTCACTTTATGGTAGATGTATGTCACTCTACCATAAAGTGAGAGCCGTTTCTTGTTTCACATACACACACACATGTGAAACAAGAAACGGCTCTCACTTTATGGTAGAACATACACACACTCTACCATAAAGTGAGAGCCGTTTCTTGTTTCTTCAGCTGTCTATCAAGAAAAGACTTCAATAGAAAAAGTTGCCAATTCCCATTTCAAGTTTTAAAAACTTCGGTTGTTTTATGAACTACTAAAGTTACAAGGCGACAATATCCTAAAAAAGGGATTTATTGTGATTCAAAAGTTGATTCAGTTGTTTATGAGTATTTAAAAGAAAAACGATAAGATTTTTACCAATCCAGAGCGTTCAAAGTCTTCAAAATTAGGGACTTTTTTTTTTCTAAGTAGAGATTCCACCTCTCTCTCTCTCTTCTTAGAATTTCCAAACCTTACGACTTGAGTGACTTGAGTAATACATCGGTTGTATTTGTTCTGGTTTCCGTTCTTCCCAAGTGCAACATAAACCAAACGATAAATACGGATAACAAGAAAAATATATAATACGGAACATGTTGTTCATCTAGAACATGTTCATTACTAGCTGAAAATGAAATATATTCCAAAGATCTTGGTATAGTAAAGAGGGTTAGGTTCTAGTAAACAAAGAAACATACTTTGTGATACTCTTAACACAATAAAAGACAGAAGTATCGAATCAGCGTGTCAAGGTAACAAATAGTGAAATAAGAACCTCCCGTAAATTTCCCCGGGGAGTATTCTTGCTACAGGGTGAATTGTTCCTTTGGTTATAAAATGCGCGTGTTACAAATTAAATTTAAATGGGTAACTAGAACCATGAAACATGTCCTTTCATTCAAGTCAACATTACGAAGATTTGTTATTTGTTGAACTGATTAGTCATAAGGCTTAATAGAACAAGTGAAACAGAATAAACATAAAACTATATCAGCAAACGGTTGGAAGAAAGACGAAATATTGTTATCATTTTGAAATCCATTAAACACTTTAGACTGTAGGGAATATTTCCGTAATGGACGCTTTGAAGTTAAGAATAAAACTAGCGGAATTATGTTGAACTACAAGTGGGGAAAATGAATTTAAAAGTAAACTTACGTGGTGCTGTATTTATACTGAATGACTCCTATATATTCCTTCTGTATATATTCTGATTGACTTCAATATGTTTCTGTATTTATCCTGAATGACTCCTATATATTCCTTCTGTATATATGCTGATTGACTCCAATATGTTTCTGTATTTATCCTGAATGACTCCTATATATTCCTTCTGTATATATGCTGATTGACTCCAATATGTTTCTGTATTTATCCTGAATGACTCCTATATATTCCTTCTGTATATAGTTTGATTGACTCCAATATGTTTCTGTATTTATCCTGAATGACTCCTATATATATTCCTTCTGTATATATTCTGATTGACTCCAATATGTTTCTATATTTTCCTGAATGACTCCTATATATTCCTTCTGTATATATTATGATTGACTCCAATATGTTTCTATATTTTTCCTGAATGACTCCTATATATTCCTTCTGTATATATTATGACTGACTCCACGTGTTTCTGTATTTTCCTGAATGACTCCCATGCTGATTGAATCCCATGTACCTTTTTTGATTGACGCCTATATGTTTCTGTATTTTTTCTCACTGAGTTCTGAATGTCTATCCGACAGACACAGATGGTGTGTTATTCATCTTTTATCGCATTTGACACTTTAGAAATTCAGTTACAAACGCTAGCTCCTGAATAAAGCATAGAACTAATATGAATAGGTAGGTATGACCAGTAATACCCGGATGAATTAAATCATTAGAAAAAAATGTCTACAAATAAAGACGGTGTGAGGGGGATTCGAACCCGCGACCCTCAGATGCGAGTCGAGCAACCCTAACCACCTGGCCATCCCCAAACATGCTCGCCATTTCAGCCGTTGGGGCGTTATAATGTGACGGTCAATCTCACTATTCGATGGTAAAAGCGTAGCCCAAAAGTTGGCGGTGGGTGGCGATGACTAATTTAGTCCCTAATTTAGCAGTGTAAGACTAGAGGGAAGGCAGCTAGTCATCACCACCTACCGCCAACTCTTGGGCTACTCTTTTACCAACGAATAGTGGGATTGACCGTCCTTTCCTTTAGCCTTTCCTCTAGTCTTTCACTGTTAAATTAGGGACGGCTAGTGCAAATAGCCCTCGAGTAGCATTACGCGAAATTTAAAAACAGACAATGGGGTGAGGAAAGACCGGGAAAAGGTTTGAATCGTAACTTCGAAGGCTACAGCTTTTGTTAACACTATTTTTGAAAATTAGATTCAGTTGCTATTGTAAAAGGTAAAGAAGATTCATGGCTAGTTAAGAGGTTAACTATTTTAGTGAATACGCGCGTTACAAAGCTCACCTGTGTTCATGAGTCTAAAGACGTCTTTTCCTTTTTTTTTATCTCTCAATCAATTTTTGCTGTTGCTATTAGTAAAACAATATTAATAATAGTAATTTAAAGCGACATTTTCGCCACATTTTCTTTATAAAACACGTGTTCCATTTAATAACTGGTAATACGTCGCCATCTTGGATCGTGTTTAACCGATCACTTCATAATCCCCCCCCCCTCCAAGAAAAGACTTGCTTTATGCGCGGATTTTTTTCCCTGTTACAAGTTCTGTTTTTATTTCAAAATGTGTCTGTTTATGTTGCCTAATAAACTGTTTTCTTCGCAATTTTTGTTGTAACATATGAAGTGTATAATAAAGTGTGTTAAAGGCGTTATATATCATAGAGAGTAACCAGTTAGGATGAGGAAGTTAAATATATATATCTTTTGTTTGGATTGCCATTTCAAATATTGCTGAATGTTAAAACTCATTTGTAAACGTTGAGCCTCAGAAGTCACTGTTCGTAATTTCATTCATTAAAGTATCACGTGATATTTCGCTAATAACTTTATCCCCTGGAGTCTGGAGTGTCACGTGGCATTGCCGTAGTTATCCACGTTATCATCAGGTTTGATGTCACGTGATATTTCTGAATATTTAGTATTTTCTTTGTTAACATTCTATATCTTATATCTATTATATAACGTGACCTTTCTGAAGGTTTTGTACTTTCTTTGTTAACATTCTATATGTTATATATCTATTATATAACGTGACATTTCTGTAGGTTTTATATTTTCTCTGTTAACATTCTATATCTTATATCTATTATATAACGTGATCTTTCTGAAGGTTTTATATTTTCTTTGTTAACATTCTATATCTTATATCTATTATATAACGTGATCTTTCTGTAGGTTTTATATTTTCTTTGTTAACATTCTACATCTTATATCTATTATATAACGTGATCTTTCTGTAGGTTTTATATTTTCTTTGTTAACATTCTATATCTTATATCTATTATATAACGTGATCTTTCTGTAGGTTTTATAATTTCTTTGTTAACATTCTACATCTTATATATGTTATATATCGTGATCTTTCTGAAGGTTTTATATTTTCTTTGTTAACATTCTATATCTTATATCTATTATATAACGCAATCTTTCTGTAGGTTTTATATTTTCTTTGTTAACATTCTACATCTTATATCTATTATATAACGTGATCTTTCTGTAGGTTTTGTATTTTCTTTGTTAACATTCTATATCTTATATCTATTATATAACGTGACCTTTCTGTAGGTTTCGTTGTTAACGTTATGCCTAATGTTTCTTGTGTCACGTGGTCCTAACGCAGGCTCGGCTGTTATCTTTATGTTTGATATTACTAGTGTCACGTTATCTTAATGAATGTTCCGTTTCTACTATTTTGTCTGGTGTTCCTTATGTCACATTACTTCAATCAAGGTTCAGGTGCTACCACTACGTGCGATGTGCAATGTGTCACGTGACCTTTATCAGGGTCCCGTTGCTATCATCATATCTGGTGTTCCCTGTGTCACGTGATCTTATTGAAAGTTCCGTTGCTATCACTATGTCCAAGTTTACAGATTATTATATTAAACAAACACATTTGTTATTATTTAAAACATTTCATGTTGTTTAATATTTTTGAAATATGCATCACCCGTAACAATTTTAAAAATTACGTCACTTTTGGTAACAACTTAACAGAAGCGTTTCTTGTCTACAAAATGTAACATGTAGTGAATTCTGTTGCAGATGCTTGATGCTTGAAATTTATATAAAACAAAAGGTTAGTAAAACAGCCAAAACTACAAATAAAGTCCTTCACTTTCGGTAACCCAATACATAGAATCCTTCTTTATTATAGTTGACGTTTTGACCAGTAGAGGAAGAATTATTAATTTAAGTGATAGCTTTAATGAAACACAATATTGCTAATATTAACTGAATTTATATTGACATTAATATGTCTGTTAAAGAACAGATTGAACTCATTCTACCGCTGGTAGACATAACTCGTTCCATATTAAACTGATCTATCAAGTGTGAAATATTGGTTTACAGTTAATAGAAAGTTTAAAGTAAACACACACTGTGTATAATTGAATAGGAGACAAACGATAATGTAAGCAATAGTACAGCATGAAGTAGAAGTCCAGAGTTGAAAATATATGTGGCAGCAGTGGTGAGAGATTACTATAACATGAATACAGGTGTTAGTTTAGAAGAACATGAATACAGGTGATAGTTTAGTATAACATGAATACACCATAGTATTTACCATAATTACTCAGTGACTGCTCTTCTTTTGGGCTCTTTAGATGGCACATTGCCATAGTATTTACCACTCAGTGACTACTCTTCTTTTGAGCTCTTTATATAGCACATTGCCATAGTATTTACCCTAATTACTCAGTGACTGCTCTTCTTTTGGGCTCTTAAGATGGCACATTGTCACAGTATTTATCATAATTACTCAGTGACTACTCTTGTTTTTGACTTGCTAATTGTCTTTTCACAGCTTTAATACTTTTGTTTGTGATGATTTTAGTACTTGAAGGAGCCTGCTGTTTGGAGTCAAGACGAGGTCCTAAATTTCTGGAAGAACCTGGAGGACTCTTGGAATTCTCGAATAGTTCTGGTGCTGTCGTCCGATGCTCAGCAGATGGAAGACCCCAACCCACTGTTCACTGGGAGACAAGTAATGGGTTGTCTGTCATAGAAAGTAAGTTGCTTCAGACAAGGTCTGATGGAACTCTTCAGTTTTTTGCGTTTCCTGCAGAAGACTACCAGCCTGACGTCCATTCTGGGTCATTTAGATGTATAGCTAGCAATCCATCTGGATCCATTAAAAGTGTGGACGTTCGAGTGAGAGCAGGTAGGAAGAATTTTATGGTACCTGTGAATATAAGAAATAAATGACTTTAGTTGCCTGAAGTTTACTGGTTCTTGTATATTTAGCCTTGTGTATAACAACATTTAAATAAACCCTGTATAAACCTCACTTTAAATGTTTAGATAGTGTTAGTTCACGTGAAAACTTAGATAGTGTTAGTTCACGTGAAAACTTAGATAGTGTTAGTTCACGTGAAACTTAGATAGTGTTAATTATACTAAACTAACACCTGTATTCATGTTATACTAAACTATCACTTGTATTCATGTTATACTAAACTATCACCTGTATTCATGTTACACTAAACTAACGCCTGTATTCATGTTCTACTACACTATCACCTAATTACTCAGTGACTGTTATTCTTTTGGGCTCTTTAGATAGCACATTGTGGTAAATACTATGACAATGTGCCATCTAAAGAGCCCAAAAGAAGAGTAGTCACTGAGTGGTAAATACTATGGCAATGTGCCATCTAAAGAACCCAAAGAATAACAGTCACTGAGTAATTAAATACCGCCTTCACACGACGACAGTGGATTCAGCAATGATCAGTAAATACTGCCTTCACACAACAACACTGGCTTGAACAATGATCAGTAAATACTGCCTTCACACAACGACAGTGGCTTCAA
The DNA here is from genome assembly GCF_000517525.1 of Limulus polyphemus. Lineage (NCBI taxonomy): Eukaryota > Metazoa > Arthropoda > Merostomata > Xiphosura > Limulidae > Limulus > Limulus polyphemus. The sequence goes on from NW_013674115.1 coordinate 6,816, forward strand.
CAATGATCAGTAAATACTGCCTTCACACAACGAAAGTGGCTTGAACAATTGTCAGTAAATACTGCCTTCACACAACGACAGTGGCTTCAACAATGATCAGTAAATACTGCCTTCACACAACGACACTGGCTTCAACAATGATCAGTAAATACTGCCTTCACACAACGACACTGGCTTGAACAATGATCAGTAAATACTGCCTTCACACAACGACAGTGGCTTCAACAATGATCAGTAAATACTGCCTTCACACAACCACACTGGCTTCAACAATGATCAGTAAATATTGCCTTCACACAACGACAGTGGCTTCAACATTCAGTAAGTATTGTCGCTTTTTTCATACATCTAACCCCCTTTCAGCCCCGGGGAGTGGGGTCGTTATGACGTTACGATCAATTCCACTATTCGTTGGTAAAAACGTAACCCAAGAGTTGGCGGCGGGTGGTATTGACTAGCTAACTCCCCTCTAGTCTATTACTGCTAAATGATGGACGGCTAGCGCAGGTATAGCCCTTTTGTAACTTTGCGCGAAATTTTCAAAATAATCAAAAAAACATGCATGTAAATATGTGTTTCTAAACGGAGTAGATCAACAATGGTAATGTATCAGTTCTATCATTAATCTTAGCTTATCACCATAATAATATACTACCACTATCAGTATGGTAATGTATTAGTTCTATCATTAATCTTAACTTATCACGATAATAATATACTACCACTATCAGTATAGTAATGTATTAGTTCTATCAGTAATCTTAACTTATCACGATAATAATATACTACCACTATCAGTATGGTAATGTATCAGTTCTATCAGTAATCTTAACTTATCACCATAATAATATACTACCACTATCAGTATGGTAATGTATTAGTTCTATCATTAATCTTAGCTTATCACCATAATAATATACTACCACTATCAGTATAGTAATGTATTGGTTCTATCATTAATCTTAACTTATCACCATAGTAATATACTACCACTATCAGTATGGTAATGTATCAGTTCTATCAGTAATCTTAGCTTATCACCATAATAATATACCACCACTATCAGCATGGTAATGTATTAGTTCTATCATTAATCTTAGCTTATCACCATAATAATATACTACCACTATCAGCATGGTAATGTATTAGTTCTATCATTAATCTTAGCTTATCACCATAATAATATACTACCACTATCAGTATGGTAATGTATTAGTTCTATCAGTAATCTTAGCTTATCATCATAATAATATACTACCACTATCAGTATAGTAATGTATTAGTTCTATCAGTAATCTTAGCTTATCACCATAATAATATACTACCACTATCAGTATGGTAATGTATTAGTTCTATCAGTAATCTTAGCTTATCTCCAGGATAATATACTACCTTTGTTGGCCGTCTTATTTTCACCAAGATAATATGCTGGCTCTAGCAGTCAACTTAGCTTATCACCTGGATAATCTACCAGCTCTGCTAATCAGAGCTTATCTCAGCTGTTTTTAATTTTATCAGTAGCTACTATTACAGTTGAGAGTGAGCTTAACTAAATACTTCATCCATGTGTTAATTAGGTACTTTGACCAAGTCTTCGGAAACCACAAGAATTCAAATATAGATTAAATAAATTTCATCCAAACGACGACAACAGTGGTAGAAAAATTTATTGCTTAACCCAATTTTTTCACACGTTTCTTCAGATTCATCGTCAGTTTTGAGTCCCTAATACATGTAGGTGTAAACGTGTTTTATGGATGATACAATCCTGTCTAGGTTTCAACTTTGTAACCATAGTTCCCCCGGCACCCAAGCACCTAGGTTTCTCGAAAGCTGCCCGCCGAGTCGTTAGAACAACTCGGGTGGAGAACGCTGGTTGGCACCGTTTATGGTTAGAACTAGGGCGGTGTCTGATCGCCTTCGAACCTCAAACTTTCGTTCTTGATTAATGAAAACATTCTTGGGGGTATGCTTTCGCTCCAATAATTTCACCCCTAGCGTCGCAATACGAATGCCCCTGTCTGTCCCTCTTAATTTAAGAGCATCACAGATTTGTTATTACCCTAACTATTATATCAGCAGCTATATAGGCTGCCTTTGTATTACATCAGCCGTTTGTTGGCTATAAATAGAGGTTTTTACTGAGAGATTGATTTGAAATTCACGCAAAGTTCAACGAGGGCTATCTGCACTAGCTGTCCCATAATATTAAATAATAATTAATTAATAATAAACAGCATAATCATAATAAACAGCATAATAATATTGTTACGACAGCGGAAGTCATGCGACGCTGGGAGCATGCGCGCTGGAGTTTCTAAAAGGATCATGAATTATCGAGAAACTCCGCGAATGTCCGAGTGTTTGCCAGGCGCCCTCTTTTTTAGTATATAAGCCCGGCAAATAAAGCCAGCGATAGAGAGATATGCAGATAGATTAAAGAGATAGATAATTGAGTCAAGCGAATAGTAGGCATCGTAAGTAAAGTGTGTGAATCATTGTGATTTATAGCGTGTGTTATAAAGGTTGATAAGTTTAAAGGGACTGTGGAAATTCTGTGTATTACAAAGTTGTATCGAGAAAGAATAAACTAGTTTTGATTAAGAAAGGACTTGTATCGGAAATAATTTATACCGTAAATTAACAAACGACCAGATAAGTAACAATATTAAATCCAAAGTAGAAAAAGAAAGAGATTGCATGCTACTTTTTTTAGACACTCTAGTTAAGAAAAAAAAAGATAAATTTGAAATCGGAATTTATCATAAACCTACTTCTTCAAGGTTGTACTTTAACTATAATAGTTTTATATCTAATAACTTTAAAGAGAATCTGATTAGAATTATCGTATATCGAGCTTATAAACTATGTAGTAATGTTGAACTGTTTAAATATGAAGTGGAAAACATCAAAAATTACTTATGTTTGAATGACTTCCCAATAAAAGTTTTCACACGAGTTATCAACGATTATATCAACAAAGCTGCCACCCCTAAGGAAGAGAAAGATAATGTTACGAAAAAAGATTATGTATATGACACTACCATTTACTGGAACACGTGCCTTGAAAATCAATAATAATATGTAGAACATCCTATGTAATGTTTATCAACAAGTTGAACTACGTGTGGTACTTAAACCAGTATACAGAATAAAGAACTATCAGTGCTCTGTTTGTAATAGTGCGTATATAGGATTGACGGTGAGTAGGCTTAGTGATCGAGTTAAAGAACATAATGTCAAGGTATGCAGAATTCTCAAACATAAAGGTTTAAAGAAACATTAGCCATAAAGGACTTAGCACCTGAACTAAACAAGAAATCCAGCATCGGTGAGCTGATGTTAAAAGTGTGAGAAGAGAGAAAACATTCATGTTTGAAATTATCTTGTGTTAGTTATTTAAGAATTACATTTAACCAGTCTACTGTAAGCCGTTAGAGGCAGAAATGTAGAGAGTCTGGCTGTATGGAGCGGTGGGGGGAAGGGATAGGAAGAAAACTTCCACATCAGCCGAAGATCGTGCTCTGAAACAACTGAGCCTGCAGAATTGTCGTCCACAAATCTCAAGTGATCATGACAAGAAATTCAGGGGTCACTGTCACCGTCCGGTCTCGCCTGTGATCAGCCGCTGACCCAGCGATACGGCCAAGTAAGAAAGAAACCTCTCCTCACCAACAAGATGAGGAGAATGAGGCTCAACTGGACCAAAGAGCATGTTGACTGGACTGATGTAATGTGGAGGCATGTTGACTGGACTGAAGCAATGTTGACCAAAGCGATCTTCTCAGACGAAAGAAAGTTCAACCTGCAGGGATTTGATGGAAGCATTTTTGTACGATGTCGATGTGTAGAAGAGTTCCATCCAACATGTTTGAATGTAAGTGTCAGATGATATGGGGATGCGTCTCTGACCAGGGTATGTGACGCCTGTAATTTGTGAAAGGCAATGTCAATACGGGCAAGTAATCGAGATCTTTGAGTCTTGGTTAAAGCCAAAAATTCGAGATCACACCAGTGGAGCTAACGAGTGCACATTCCAGGATGACTCGACTCCCTGCCACAGTGCTACAATGGTTGTTCATTGTAGTAGATGTGAAATATAAAGAAAGTTGTATTGAAAAGACGTCTTATGTTTTATTTCATTGCTTCAAAGGGAGAAGATCAAGATAGTATTTTGCCCAGAAAACAGCCCCAATCTCAACCCTATCGAAACATGATGGAAGGTAAAGGGTAACAAAGTGGAAGAAAAGAAAACACCTCGGAACTGCAAGGAAGTCCTAATCCACGTGTGTAATCATGGACTAACTCCTACCTGCATTTAATCCCTCGTGCACTCTATGACACGGCTGTTATCGAGGCCAGAGGGGGCCAAATATTAAAACAAGAAACAGACTCTGTGACCACTTTTTGTTAATGACATTATTAACGTTATCTTTAAATGTAACTCATTGTACTCGGATGACATTTTTTTAATTACCACGAAGTTGTTGATCATCTGCTGTTATCACGGTTTGTTTGTTAATAAAGATGCATATATGTGTGTTTGGACGACTGAGATATGAGCCAACTTACACCACATAATATTTATGACCATATGTGTATGGATGACTGAGATATGAGCCAACTTACAACACATAATGTTCA
>NW_013674115.1:12196-16579 GCF_000517525.1 Limulus polyphemus
AATGGTAGTTTATTAGTGCTCTACTAATGTAGAGAATACTTTAGACCCCGTCTACTAGAAATGTTAGAAATGGTTGAAGTTGCGCTAATGGTAGTTTATTAGTGCTCTACTAATGTAGAGAATACTTTAGACCCCGTCTACTAGAAATGTTAGAAATGGTTCAAGTTGCGCTAATGGTAGTTTATTAGTGCTCTACTAATGTAGAGAATACTTTAGACCCCGTCTACTAGAAATGTTAGAAATGGTTGAAGTTGCGCTAATGGCCATTTCTGTTATCTTAATTGACACTTTAAGGTCAGCGTTTGTTGTGAAGTATCAATGCTAGACACTCTACTGGACAATCAGTAAACAATTACTCTACAAATAGCTGTAGATTTCCTTCTGGTGTTAACAACACGCTTGTATAATACATACAGCACAACAAGTTGGTGTACTGGAAACAGGCTTAGTGTCTAATGACTTCGTCAGTCTCTACTGTATTGTCTTCTCCTGATTAATACGGAAGAAAGAAGGAAAATGGAGCAACCTAAGCAACGAATTGAACGACTTCCTAATTTGTATCGTCTGATATTGTCAGATCATCGTTCGTAAAGGTTATGAACTTATGTATAATAACAGCGTGTGAATCCTAGAAACTAGCGACAAAGCTAAAAATATAATCATTCGTCACTTTTAAAATTATGTTGAATAATGTATGTTAATCCTGAAGTGGTTTCTTTCAATCAAGTTACTAATTGTTTTCATTAAAAATAAACTTTTACCTATATATTGCACATTTTGAATTGAACTGGCCCAAGATGGTAAAAATACGACCAAAATAAGGCCACACAAAACACACAACCGAAATAAAGCTGCACACAAAATACTACCAAAATAAGGTCACATAAAGTTTGACCAAAATACAGCCACAGAAAATATGACCAAAAATGGCCACACAAAATACAACTAAAATAAAGTCACACAAAATACAACCAAAATAAAGTCACACGAAGTACGGAAAATAAGACTACACAAAATACAACCAAAATATAGCACAAAAAAAAACAACGAAAAATAAGGTCACACAAAATACGACCGAAATATAGTTGTGGTTCGATCCTCGTTACCACCTGTAAAAGCAATTGCGCTCGTCACTTTGGAGCCGTGTATGGGTTATAAGAGTGACTATCAAATCCCGTCATTCGACGAAAGTAACTCACGAACTGGCGGTGGATGGTGTTGAATAGCTGCCTTCCCTCTAGTCTATTTCATCAAAACTAGGGATGGCTAGCCATCTAATAGTTTTCACGAAATTCATTCAACAACAAAAAAGAAAACCTTTTTAAGTAGGATCATTTCAGACAGACTGGTTTGGGATTCTAGAAGATTTTAAGCAATTTCTGTGGTGTAAATGTTGTCAACCTAATATTTATTATCGATCTTAACATGTAACTCAGTGTTCAGTATTCACTGTCCTAGTGTATACCACCTAGTCAGGTTATGTAACTCAGTGTTCAGTCATTACTGTACTAGTGTATATCACCTGGTCAGGTTATGTAACTCAGTGTTCAGTATTCACTGTCCTAGTGTATATCACGAGGTCAGATTATGTAACTCAGTGTTCAGTCATTACTGTACTAGTGTATATAACCTGGTCAGGTTATGTAACTCAGTGTTCAGTCATTACTGTACTAGTGTATATCACCTGGTCAGGTTATGTAACTCAGTGTTCAGTCATTACTGTACTAGTGTATACCACCTGGTCAGGTTATGTAACTCAGTGTTCAGTCTTTACTGTACTAGTGTATACCACCAGGTCAGGTTATGTAACTCAGTGTTCAGTCATTACTGTACTAGTGTATACTACCAAGTCAGGTTATATAACTCAGTGTTCAGTCATTACTGTACTAGTGTATATCACCTGGTCAGGTTATGTAACTCAGTGTTCAGTCATTACTGTCCTAGTGTATACCACCAGGTCAGGTTATGTAACTCAGTGTTCAGTCATTACTGTTCTAGTGTATACCAGCAGGTCAGGTTATGTAACTCAGTGTTCAGTCTTTACTGTCCTAGTGTATATCACCTGGTCAGGTTATGTAACTCAGTGTTCAGTCTCTACTGTCCTAGTGTATATCACCTGGTCAGGTTATGTAACTCAGTGTTCAGTCTCTACTGTCCTAGTGTATATCACCTGGTCAGGTTATGTAACTCAGTGTTCAGTCTTTACTGTCCTAGTGTATATCACTTGGTCAGGTTATGTAACTCAGTGTTCAGTCTTTACTGTACTAGTGCATATCACCTGGTCAGGTTATGTAAATGACTCAAGTGTTTAGTTTTCACTTTCCTAATGTATACCACCTGGTCAGTGATTTTAACCAACTGGGTTTCTTCTTTTCGCTGTTCAGGTTATATAACGGACTCCGTTTTACGTCTTTGCTGTCATCGTCTGCACCAGCTCGTTAAGTCTCTCCCCCATCTTTATATGATCCTATAACAATTCCCGTAAATCCTTGGACCCCGTCTTCAGAACCCTACAAATCCTTTTGTGACTTACAAAACAGTTCCTTCAAATCTTTGGACCTAATTTTGTGACACCCCCAAATCATTGTATGACCCTCGTAACGTGTCCTGTAAACCCTTGGATCCAGACTTGAGTGCCCCCGTAATGGAGTTACAGTATTGAAAACTCACAGAACCATTATCCAATTTATTACTTTAAACATAATCCAGTTTATTACTTTAAACATAATCCAGTCTATAACTTTAAACATAATCCAGTGTATTACTTTAAACATAATCCAGTTTATTACTTTAAATATAATCCAGTCTATTAGTTTAAACATAATCCAGTCTATTACTTTAAACATAATCCAGTCTATTACTTTAAACATAATCCAGTTTATTACTTTAAACATAATCCAGTTTATTACTTTAAACATAATCCAGTTTATTACTTTAAACATAATCCAGTTTATTACTTTAAACATAATCCAGTTTATTACTTTAAACATAATCCAGTTTACGTTAATACCAATTTTAAGTAAATCCATTCAGCCCCACCTCGGTGATAACCAGTTTTTCAAATTTCTTACGATTCCAACAGATTCTGTGTAATTTTCCAAGACTTTGAGAAGAAGTTCAAATATCAAATAAACGTAGATCTATAGAACTGAGAATCTATGTAAAAGGCTTACACTAAACATGACTTTATACCAAGAACAGCACAGAAACGAGTAACGTTTGATTAATGGGCTTGAGAAAGAAGTTAAAAGCGCAACCTAGAGCTTTGTTTTGAGTGATTTAGGATTAACAGCAAGTGATTAATCTCTTGAAAGAGTACTATAACGAAACACAGGATTAACCTTTCGTGTACGGTAGGCCAATCTCCTAAGTTTATTGATGAAAAAAAACAAAAACAATCAAATACTTCCACATTAATAATTTATTCAAAGGTTTCGTTATCCGCTGCGGTTACTATTTTATCTAAGTTAGCTGAGATTAATTGACATTTCAGATTGAATAATGAGTTTCAGAATACACATAACGCTGAAAAATCCAGATCACAGAACCACGTTTTCCTGTCTCATTTTTAAACGTGATCGCATATTTTATCGGCTTTAACAGAATCTAAAAGAAATACGAGTCCAGTGAAGCAAAATATTAGAATGTCACAGTTCGTGATAGAATTAACCCTGATATATAGCACGAACAATATAAACCTTAATGATATCATGACTACACGAACTTACGATACTAACTCAACCACGACTAATATTAGAATACGTCACAAATTACGACTTCGTCTGTTATTCCATAAAGGTTTTGAGAAGTGTCTACCCAGTATTGCATAGATTCTTACTGTTTCATGCTTAATTAAAGCACTAAATTCCAGGTTTCGATCCGTGTGATTGGCATATAGCAAAATGTATTTCTTTATTTGTTGTAAAGCACAAGTCCAGTGCAGGCATTGAAGCCCGATTTCTAGCGTTATATGCCCACTGAGTTACCCCTGAACCATAAGGGGGACACATTGCAGATGGTCCATTGTGTGTAGTGAACCATAAGGGGGGACACATGGCAGATGGTCCACTGTGTATAGTGAACCATAAGGGGGACACATGGCAGATGGTCCATTGTGTGTAGCTTTGCACTTAAAATGTCATCAGACTAAATTGACCGCTAATTAATGTAAATAAAACTCTCTGATTACATTCATCCTCAGTTTTGATGTTTATTACATTCTTCCTCAGTTTTGATGTTTATTACATTCATCCTCAGTTTTGATGTTTATTACATTCATCCTTAGTTTCGATGTTTATTACATTCATCTTCAGTTTCGATGTTTATCATATTCATCCTCAGTTTCGATGTTTATTACATTCATCTTCAGTTTCGATGTTTATT
>NW_013674115.1:17429-19796 GCF_000517525.1 Limulus polyphemus
TAGTAAACAGCCAAATATACCTAATGTTTTTAGGACACTATACACTAATATAGTAAACAGCCAAATATACCTAATGTTTTTAGGACACTAATATCGTAAACAGCCAAATATACCTAATGTTTTTAGGACACTAATATTGTAAACAGCCAGATATATCTAATGTTTTAAGGACACTAATATAGTAAACAGCAAATATACCTAATGTTTTTAGGACACTAATATAGTAAACAGGCAAATATACCTAATGTTTTTAGGACACTAATATAGTAAACAGCCAAATATACCTAATGTTTTTAGGACACTATACACTAATATAGTAAACAGCCAGATATATCTAATGTTTTTAGGACACTAATATAGTAAACAGCCAAATATACACCTAATGTTTTTAGGACACTGTACACTAACATAGTAAACAGCCAAATATACCTAATGTTTTTAGGACACAATACACTAATATAGTAAACAGCCAGATATATCTAATGTTTTTAGGACACTAATATAGTAAACAGTCAAATATACACTTAATGTTTTTAGGACACTGTACACTAACATAGTAAACAGCCAAATCTACCTAATGTTTTTAGGACACTAATATAGTAAACAGCCGAATATACCTAATGTTTTTAGGACACTAATAAGCTGTTTACTATGTTAGTGTACAGTGTCCTAACAACATTAGGTATATTTGGCTGTTTACTAAGCTGTTTACTATATTTGTATCCTAAAAACATTAGGTATACTTAAGTATACCTAAAGTTTTGAGGACACTAACATAGTAAACAGCCAAATGTACCTAATGTTTAGGACACTAATACAGTAAACAGCCAAATATACCTAATGTTTTTAGGACACTAATATGGTAAACAGCCAAATATACCTAATGTTTTTAGGACACTAATATGGTAAACAGCCAAATATACCTAATGTTTTAGGACACTAATATGGTAAACAGCCAAATATACCTAATGTTTTTAGGACACTGTACACTAACATAGTAAACAGCTAAGTATACCTAATGTTTTTAGGACACTAATATAGTAAACAGCCAAATATACCTAATGTTTTTAGGACAGTAATATAGTAAACAGCCAAATGTATCTAATGTTTTTAGGACACTAATATAGTAAACAGCCAAATATACCTAATGTTTTTAGGACACTAATATAGTAAAAACCAAATAGCATATTAAATTCACTTGTAAATGAGTCTATATTGAAGCCTTATCATTTCCTATGAACCTATGTAGGACAGATATGGTACTGATGAAAGTTGCTACGTGTTCGATTGATGGGTGAGTTAAATTATTTCCTCGAGACTGCCGATTTCGATTACAGGTTTTAAACGACAAATAAAGAAACCAATTTACCTGTTAGAAGCACCCAGAAACATCCTGCTAGATAGGAGATATTTCTGTGATTCATTTCGGATATTTTAAATGTTTAATTTCTTCACCAAACTACGACAAACTGACATCGATGTCCTTGCTTGCTTGTAGCACGGCATCTGAAATTCACCTATCAAGGAGCCTTGTAATATGATTGTGCAAGTTATGGGAGCGCGTGCGCACACCTACCACCTCCACGTGCTCGAAAGAGTCGTATACTATTCTGAGATATAAAATGAAACGTACTGTTATATAGAAGCGCAAGATAATACCGGTTGGTAACCAGCTATAAAAACGTGACATAACGTATAATGGCTAGAAGATAAACCGTAGTATCTGAATCCAGATACGCCCAGCTGTTTGGAGCATCAATATATGATAAAGTGTATAGTGGCAGCTCTCTTGGTAACGGTCTTCACTGCAAAACTGTGTTCTACTGAATATCTAAGAAACTAATTTCACCCGGTAGAGTGACGTCATTATGTCTTTCCACTAAAACACCCAAATGTAGCTAAAAGGATGAAATGAAAGAAAACAAAATCTGTCCATTTTATTTTAGTCAATAAAACATATATTAGGTTTCCTGTAAAATGAATTATGCATTAGGACAGTTCACACTTTGTTACATAATAATTATTACAAACTGTACATTAAAACATTTCACACTTTGTTACATAATAATTATTACAAACTGTACATTAAAACAGTTCACACTTTGTTACATAATAACCAGTACAAACTGTACATTAAAACAGTTCACACTTTGTTACATAATAATTATTACAAACTGTACATTAAAACAATTCACTCTTTGTTACATGATAACCAGTACAAACTGTACATTAAAACAGTTCACACTTTGTTACATAATAACCAGTACAAACTGTACGTTAGAACAGTTCACACTTTCTTACATAATAAGTACAAACTGTACATTAAAACAGTTCACACTTTGTTACATAATAACCAGTACAAACTGT
>NW_013674115.1:20695-21814 GCF_000517525.1 Limulus polyphemus
AATAATTATTACAAACTGTACATTAAAACAGTTCACACTTTGTTACATAATAGCCAATACAAACTGTGCATTAAAACATAATCATTATTACAGTTGTAGAGCAGAATAGTTTAAAATTTGTTACATAATAATTTTCAGAAATTGCACAACCGAACTTCTCAGATCTTGTTACATAATGATAATGGGATGAATTGGTTGTAACACATTACTATATCTAAAGGCTCCTTCTTTAGTCACTCACTGTTTCTCTGTTACGTAACTATGAACCTTCTCCTCTATCATTCTGTTTATCTCTCTGTACATCTATCAGTCTACTTGTCTTTCTATTTACATATATATCTATCTATACATTCATATATATACATGCTGATAAATGTTTATTGTATATCTGATAATATTTTAAATATGAACATACGTATCTATAATACCTGTGTCAATACACCTGTTTTATCTTTATTATTTAAATCCTCCCATTACTTATATGTATTCAATCGTTTTGTTATTTGAACACAAAAAGAAAAAGAGATAATGCCAAAATATAATATCGTTTATTTCGGTGAAAATGTTTAGATGATAAGGTTTCAAAAAGTATCTAAACTCTCTAACTGTACAGTTGTGTAAATACATATGTAAATATTTGATTTTTAAAGTGACGCACGTGTAAATTTCGGCTACTTAAAGCTTAGGAAGTGATAATTTCATTCTATATTCTACTGTAGAGCTTCATCTATAAAATAATCATACGGTCACTAAGTCCGTGACTTTGACCTTAGAGGTAGCCAAGGTTGCGAGCCCACTTCTATAGAGGTGATCAAACACGAGTTTACACGAAGTTGAAAATAATTCACTCTGCCAAACGTATTGACATAACTCTAAACAAGTGCTATTTCTCGAAGTAACGGATTCCGGAAAAAACAGACAATAGAAAACAAACTTCCTATATTAGTGTTACCACATTAATGGTTCGTCCCATATGTATGTAACATAATATAGAATAACACCAGTTATCACCAACACTAAATAACATCAGCTATCATCAATACTCAATAACATCAGTTATGAATAATACTCAATAACATCAGTTATGAATAATACTCAATAACATCAGTTATGAATAAT
>NW_013674115.1:21824-25257 GCF_000517525.1 Limulus polyphemus
AACTCAATAACATCAGCTATCATCAAAACTCAATAACATCAGCTATCATCAAAACTCAATAACATCAGTTATGAACAATACACAATAACATCAGTTATCAACAATATTTAGTAACACCAGTTATCAACAATACTCAATAACATCAGTTATCAACAATACTCAATAACATCAGTTATCAACAATACTCAATAACATCAGTTATCAACAATATTAAATAACATCAGTTATCAACAATATTCAGTAACACCAGTTATCAACAATACTCAATAACATCAGTCATCAACAATATTAAATAACACCAGTTATCAACAATACTCAATAACATCAGTTATCAACAATATTCCGTAACACCAGTTATCAACAATATTCAACAACATCAGTTATCAACACTATTCAATAACATCAGTTATCAACAATATTCAATAACATCAGTTATCAACAATATTCAGTAACACCAGTTATCAACAATATTCAACAACATCAGTTATCAACAATATTCAATAACATCAGTTATCAACAATATTCAATAACATCAGTTATCAACAATATTCAATAACATCAGTTATCAACAATATTCAGTAACACCAGTTATCAACAATACTCAATAACACCAGTTATCAACAATATTCAACAACATCAATTATCAACAATATTCAACAATCATGTCACAACACAGTGTTAAGGCTGTATTGAGAAATGTTTCAGTTATCACATTCTAAACTACCACAACTGTATTGTGAAATATTTCTAGTATCAATAACTTTTCACAGTACACTTCTAAAGATTACACCAGGAGAACAAGAAACATATATAAGTCTGAGCTGGGAAGAAGGCCGAGGAGTATTATTTTTCTGTTTGTTTGTTTTAGTTTTAGACTATAAAACTTTCCAGGTCTCCTCACAGCTTCTCCTGATGTCTTGTGGCAATCCCTCTAGTTAGACGATATGAAAAAAATCTTCCACGATAATCCAAAGTTAAGTACCACTTAATCTTAAATCCTGCAGGGGGGGGTGAAGTTTCTGACCGCCCCTGCTTATATTTGAGTCCCCTATGTTCCTACGATAGATTAAAAAAGTCAGAGGGTTCGGCACCTGACCAGTGAAAGTGGGTTTTCTCGGGGTACTCCTGTTTCACCCACAACAAAGTCTAGGCTTTGGATGTTTAGATCCCCCGCTGTTCTGAAGGACTACAAATACGATAATGATCGTTTGGTATACGAGAAGAGTATCAACAAAAACGTCATGAAATTTACAGTACAGCCCCTCAGCGGGTAGAAGAGTTTTCTGAACGCCCCCGGAAGTCTTCCAAGGTTTACCCTGGCAGGTTTTTATACGGCAATTACTGCCAAGAACAAACATAGAAACAAAATCGAAGTTAGGAAAAGAGCATTTCTATAGTTGATTCGATCTACTATTTATCTAAGTTAAACACCTAAGACGAAAGTAAAAACTCAATTAATTTTCAACACAGACTATATTAATTTGCTGTATTTGGCTTTTTTTAAAATTAAAAGTAAAATGTTCACGGACCAATGCTGTAAACATAGAGCATAACGAATTACATTTCAGCGTGTTTTTAAATTCAACTCTTCAAATCTTGTATTTACATTCATGTCTCCTTTTACATGGGGAAGCTGTTGGGTTAATATAATCGATTAAAATGCTGTAAACATAGAACATAACGAATTACATTTCAGCGTTATTTTAAATTCAACTCTTCAAATCTTATATTTACATTCATGTCTCCTTTTACATGGGGAAGCTGTTGGGTTAATATAGTCGATTAAAATGCTGTAAACATAGAGCATAACGAATTACATTTCAGCGTGTTTTTAAATTCAACTCTTCAAATCTTATATTTACATCCATGTCTCCTTTTACATGGGGAAGCTGTTGGGTTAATATAGTCGATTAAAATGCTGTAAACATAGAGCATAACGAATTACATTTCAGCGTTATTTTAAATTCAACTCTTCAAATCTTGTATTTACATTCATGTCTCCTTTTACATGGGGAAGCTGTTGGGTTAATATAGTCGATTAAAATTTCGACTAAATAAAGGAGTTTATTTATTGACGGTCAAGATGTCATTCTACACGTTTCTCACAAAATATTCAACTCTTAAAGTAAAAACTTTTAAATCTGCTTTTATCATAAAAGACACAGACTCATCTTTACACACTTATATATTTCAGTGGGACTGTCACCAGAAAGATATAAATAAAGTTACTTGTAAAGGTCTGACAAGTGACCTCTAATATGGTGTTCCACAAAATTAAACTCACATTTGATAAAGAGGGTTTATGGGATTACTGGTAACTATAAATTACATAATGAATAAACTATGGGACATAATAACTTATATAGTTTAACTGTTTGTTTAAGGAATGAAAAATTGGATTATTTGGGAAATACTTAAACTGCCATGCACGTATACCTGATATTTCTCTCTTTCAAGTCGATTAAAATGTGTAATACTGCTAAAAAGTTATATTTATGCAAACATGTTCAATGAGGAGGACGGTGTTTATAGTGAGTCATTATTCTTTTTTTTCCCTTCAGAAATTGGCATCAGTATTTTCAAAATAATCTATTTCTTGAAGGAAATGACCTAGACATAATTATAAACATTTGTTTGTTGAAAGATTTCATCTGTATGCTTTGAAGCAGAAGCTTCGATATTATCGAAACTTTCCAAGATGTTCTAAAATATTCTCATTTCTCCAACGAATCAATCAGTATAATTTCAGAAATATCCGACTGAGAAAAGGAACTGACCTGTAAAATTATAAAATATACCCAATTTTTGAAGAAAACTAATTTTGATCATTTAAAAATAAAATATTTGTACTGAATGATGTGACCTGGGCATCAAATAAAGGATAAAGTTAGTGAAGAAACTGACCTTAGAAAACTTGTTGGAGGAACCATCTCGATTAATTAAGCAATTAATTTATTTGTTGAAATAACTCACCTAGATTTATTAAACAATCAATTTATTTGTCAAAATAACCCACCTAGATTTATTAAACAATCAATTTATTTGTTGAAATAACCGATCTAGATTTATTAAACAAACAATTTATTTTCAAAATAACTCACCCAGATTTATTAAACAATCAATTTATTTGTCAAAATAACCCACCTAGATTTATTAAACAATCAATTTATTTGTTGAAATAACCGATCTAGATTTATTAAACAAACAATTTATTTGTTGAAATAACCGATCTAGATTTATTAAACAATTAATTTATTTCTTGAATTAACCCACCTAGATTTATTAAACAATAGATTTATTTGTTGAAGTAACCGATCTAGATTTATTAAACAATTAATTTATTTCTTGAATTAACTCACCTAGATTATAAACAATAGATTTATTGTTGAAGTAACCGATCTAGATTTATTAAACAAACATTTATTTGTTGAAA
>NW_013674115.1:25278-29739 GCF_000517525.1 Limulus polyphemus
ATTTATTTGTTGAAATAACCGATCTAGATTTATTAAACAATTAATTTATTTCTTGAATTAACCCACCTAGATTTATTAAACAATAGATTTATTTGTTGAAGTAACCGATCTAGATTTATTAAACAATTAATTTATTTCTTGAATTAACTCACCTAGATTTATTAAACAATAGATTTATTTGTTGAAGTAACCGATCTAGATTTATTAAACAAACAATTTATTTGTTGAAATAACCGATCTAGATTTATTAAACAATCAATTTATTTGTTGAAATAACCGACCTAGATTTATTAAACAAGCAATTTATTTGTTGAAATAACCGATCTAGATTTATTAAACAATCAATTTGTTTGTTGAAGTAACCCACCTAGATTTATTAAACAATTAATTTATTTGTCGAAATAACCCACATAGATTTATTAAACAATTAATTTATTTCTTGAATTAACCCACCTAGATTTATAAAACAATAGATTTATTTGTTGGAGTAACCGATCTAGATTTATTAAACAATCAATTTATTTGTTGAAGTAACCAGTCTATATGTAATAAAGAAGTTAATTATTTGTTGAAGTAACCAGTCTATATGTATTAAAGAAGTTAATTATTTATTGAAGTAACCAGTCTATATGTATTAAAGAAGTTAATTATTTATTGAAGTAACCAGTCTAGATGTATTAAAGAAGTTACTTACTTGTTGAAGTAACCAGTCTAGATGTATTAAAGAAGTTAATTACTTGTTGAAGTAACCAGTGTATAGTTATTGAAGAAGTAAATTATTTGTTGAAGTAACCAGTCTAGATGTATTAAATAAGTTAATTATTTATTGAAGTAACCAGTGTAGAGTTACTAAAGAAGTTAATTATTTGTTGAAGAATCCAGTCTAGATGTATTAAAGAAGTTAATTACTTTTTGAAGTAACCAGTGTAGAGTTATTAAAGAAGTTAATTATTTATTGAAGTAACCAGTGTAGAGTTACTAAAGAAGTTAATTATTTGTTGAAGAATCCAGTCTAGATGTATTAAAGAAGTTAATTACTTTTTGAAGTAACCAGTGTAGAGTTATTAAAGAAGTTAATTATTTGTTGAAGTAACCAGTGTAGATTTATTAAAGAAGTTAATTACTTGTTGAAGTAACTAGTGTATATTTATTAAATAAGTTAATTACTTTTTGAAGTAACCAGTGTAGATGTATTAAAGAAGTTAATTATTTATTGAAGTAACCAGTCTAGATGTATTAAAGAAGTTAATTATTTGTTGAAGTAACCAGTCTAGATTTATTAAATAAGTTAATTATTTGTTGAAGTAATCAGTTTAGATGTATTAAAGAAGTTAATTATTTGTTGAAGTAACCAGTGTAGATGTATTAAAGATGTTAGTTATTTATACATAGGGTTTAGATGTTAGGCAGGAAATAATACATAGGGTTTAGATGTTAGGCAGTAAATAATACATAGGGTTTAGATGTTAGGCAGTAAATAGTACATAGGGTTTAGATGTTAGGCAGTAAATAATACATAGGGTTTAGATGTTAGGCAGGAAATAATACATAGGGTTTAGATGTTAGGCAGGAAATAATACATAGGGTGTAAATGTTAGGCAGGAAATAATACATAGCGTGTAGATGTTAGGCAGGAAATAATACATAGGGTGTAAATGTTAGGCAGGAAATAATACATAGGGTGTAAATGTTAGGCAGGAAATAATACATAGCGTGTAGATGTTAGGCAGGAAATAATACATAGGGTGTAAATGTTAGGCAGGAAATAATACATAGGGTATAGATGTTAGGTAGGAAATAATACATAGGGTGTAGATGCTATATGGAAGTAACTACCGGCACAGTAGCAGTTTATATAACATTTTATGTAAATTAACACTACTGTTTAATGCTTAAACAATTTGAATATACTCGTTAATCCTAAGGGCTACTACATTTAATAGAAAAAAGTTCAGTTAAGTTTAATTTGCCAAACAATAAGTTTATTTCGGTTTGATTTTCCAAACAATAAGTTCAGTTCAGTTTGATTTTCCAAACAATAAGTTCAGTTCAGTCTGATTTGCCAAACAATAAGTTCTGTTCGGTTTGATTTTCCAAACAATAAGTTCAGTTCAGTTTGATTTGCCAAACAATAAGTTCAGTTCAGTTTGATTTTCCAAACAATAAGTTCAGTTCAGTTTGATTTGCCAAACAATAAGTTCAGTTCAGTTTGATTTGCCAAACAATAAGTTCAGTTCAGTTTGATTTAACAAAAAATAACCTCAGTTTAGTTTGATTTATCAAACAATAAATTCAGTTCGGTTTGATTTTCCAAACAATAAGTTCTGTTCAGTTTGATTTGCCAAACAATAAGTTCAGTTAAGTTTGATTTTCCAAACAATAAGTTCAGTTTAGTTTCATTTGCCAAACAATAAGTTCAGTGCAGTTTGATTTTCCAAACAATAAGTTCAGTTCAGTTTGATTTTCCAAACAATATCATGAAATTCCTCATTAATATGTCCTGCTAAAGCTGAATGAGCAGTTAGGCTTAACCGTAAGACTCTCCAAAGCTAAATGAACAATTAAGCATAGCAATAAGTCTCTTTTGTGTTCATCATGTCCAATTTTTATAGTCATGATGCTAGGCCTAACCTTAAGGCTCTCCAAAGCAGAGGAAGTTGTTATGCCTAACCGTAAGGCTCCTTTGTGTTCATAATGTCTAGTTCTTTTAGTTCTGATGTTTGATCTACATATATATATATATATTACAGGTAATAAAAAGAGCACAATAAACAAAACATTCTTCAGGAGTTTGATCTTTAGGGTGATATAAGATATTTGTTAAGGTCTTAATGGGTCTGTGAGTTGCTTGATAATCTGTTTCACGAACAAGAGTTTCTGAAACGACTTAGAGAAATACTAAGACAATCTTAGTAATGGTATTTAAACGAGATCTAAAACTCGAGCTCTTTCGAACAGTTCACCATTCTTCTTGAGGAGAATAAAGTGATCCTGTGTGGTAACTTCTTACTGGGAAGACAATCTTAGGATATCAGTGTCATTTAGATAATAAAATTAAATTCTGTTTTTTTTTGTTTCTATGAACAAGTATATTTATAAACAACAGACTATACCTGTTCTCAAACAGTGTTTTGTAACTTTTACTAATCCTTCATTTAATACTTTGCATGGTGTACACGTTCTGTTATCTTAAGAGATTTTACTAAAAACATGTTACGAGAATATGCGGTAAACATTAGTTTTAAAGCAGTCATTTTAAATAAAAGTAATGAAGAAAAAGTAAGTTAATTAAAATTTATTTCTCCATTTAAAACTGAGTATTTAGTTTAATATTTTTAAAGTGGGAATGAAAGTCTTTAATACAATGTCCTGATAACTCTACAAAAGTATCATCAACGTACCGTTTGCATATTTCCGGACGTTTTGTGTAACTGTGAAGAGCCATCTGTCCAAAACGTTCCATAACTAATCAGGAATTCTACTATTGGTTGAATGTTTTGTGTAACTGTGAATAGCCATCTGTCCAAAACGTTCCATGACTAATCAGGAGTTCTACTATTGGTTGAACGTTTTGTGTAACTGTGAATAGCCATCTGTCCAAAACGTTCCATATCTAATCAGGAGTTCTACTATTGTTTGAATGTTTTGTGTAACTGTGAATAGCCATCTGTCCAAAACGTTCCATAACTAATCAGGAGTTCTACTATTGGTTGAATGTTTTGTTAAAGAAAAGATCAATAGGGAAACTTCAATAATTTTATCACCTGTAAATCTGGATTGTGTAACTCCATAAGCCAAATAAGTAACTCCGTAGATCTGGATTCTGTAACTTCATAAGGTAAATCAGTAACTCCGTAAATCTGGATTCCGTAACTTCATAAGCTAAATCAGTAACTCCGTAAATCTGGATTTTGTAACTCCATGAGCTAAATCAGTAACTCCGTAAGTCTGAATTCTGTAACTCCATAACATAAATCAATTAGTTCACTCCGTTGTTTGGTGTAAAGCCTTAATACCCTAGTTCACTCCGTTGTTTGTTGTAAAGCCTTCTTACCCTAGTTCACTCCGTTGTTAGTTGTGAAGCCTTCTTACCCTAGTTCACTCCGTTGTTTGTTGTAAAGCCTTCTTACCCTAGTTCACTCCGTTATTTGTTGTAAAGCCTTCATACCTTAGTTCACTCCTTTATTTGCTGTAAAGCCTCCTTAAGTTAGTTCACTCCGTTGTTTGCTGTAAAGCCTTCTTACCGTAGTTCACTCCTTTATTTGCTGTAAAGCCTCCTTAAGTTAGTTCACTCCGTTGTTTGCTGTAAAGCCTTCATACCCTAATTCACTCCTTTATTTGCTGTAAAGCCTCCTTAAGTTAGTTCACTCCGTTATTTGTTGTAAAGCCTTCATACCTTAGTTCACTCCGTTATTTGTTGTAAAGCCTTCATACCTTAGTTCACTCCGTTATTTGTTGTAA
>NW_013674116.1:0-1237 GCF_000517525.1 Limulus polyphemus
TAATAATAACAAGAATCACTGGTTCAAATTAGTAACAACAAGACTCTCACTGGTTCAAAATAATAATAACAAGAATCACTGGTTCAAAGTAATAATAACAAGAATCACTGGTTCAAAGTAATAATAACAAGAATCACTGGTTCAAAGTAATAATAACAAGAATCACTGGTTCAAAGTAATAATAACAAGAATCACTGGTTCAAATTAGTAACAACAAGGCTCTCACTGGTTCAAAGTAATAATAACAAGAATCACTGGTTCAAAGTAATAATAACAAGGATCACTGGTTCAAAGTAATAATAACAAGAATCACTGTTTCAAAGTAATAATAACAAGAATCACTGGTTCAGATTAGTAACAACAAGACTCTCACTGGTTCAAAGTAATAATAACAAGAATCACTGGTTCAAGGTAACAATACAATAACTCCCATTGCCTCCAATTAGCAATAGAAAGACACATTAGTAAGAAAGTCTCTCAGTGGTTCAAATTAGTAATACCAAGACTCTCACTGCTTCAATCTAGTAACAACAAGATACTTACTGGTTTAAATTAGTTATAAAAAGATTCTCACTGTTTCAAATTATCAATAAAAAGATTATAATTCCTTTAAATTAGTAATAAAAAAAAGAAATTCATCACCCATTCTTTCTGATATTTTGACATAGCTTACTTTACTATTATCATCTTTGGTATATCACTTTACACAAATTTTCTTATGGCTTTGAAATGGACGAACTAATTCTCGTTGCATACAAGAGTGATTTCATAAATTAAGTTGCCAACAGATCAGGTCTTAAAATTGGTTGTCAAGAGCGGGTATAATGGTTGTATTGATTCCTCAAAAAAAACAGTCCTAAAATAAAGTCTTAAGTAAAAATATATATTCATTTATTTGTTTCTATAGCAAAGTTATTAAGGCTATCTGCCGTTGTCCCTAATATTTCGAACTACTGACCGAAAGAAAGACACTCACTCAGCGGCACTATACACGGCATCATCCACGATAAGGTTCATCTGTTTTTGAATTTCGCGCAACACTACACGAGGGTTATCTAAGCTAGCCGTCTCTAATTTAGCAGTGTAAGACTAGAGGAAGGCTACTCTTTTAGTAGGATAAATAGTGGGATTAACCGACACAATATAACGCCCCCACGGTTTGGAGCGACGGGGAATCGAACCCGCGACCTGCAGATTGCGTGAATGTTACCGTTTTAATGGGGAATATTTTGTGGCA
>NW_013674116.1:2126-4787 GCF_000517525.1 Limulus polyphemus
TTAATTTGTTTACTAAACAACCCTTTTCTGGTATGATATTTACTAAAGTTAATAGCACTTTATAACTCCTCCATCGGCCATGTTGCTTAGTCTGAAATCCATGCTCACGCATATCGAACTTGGCATATAATTAGATTTATATTGCAAAAGGTTTCTGTAAAAGAACAGTCAAGCCCATTCTTAGGTCACCTTGACGTACTATTCACATATCCTCCTTAAAAATATTCCCAGCCTTATTGCACAGTCGTTTTAGATTTGAGGGTTCTCTTTTGAAACCATAGTCTCCGCTTTTAGTGTAAAGCTATTGCTTCATATAGGTTATGGATGTGGGTTTGGAGCCAGTTACTATCTTAAATATTATACTCTGTAACGTTTTTCTTCCACGGAGGGCATTGAATACTCCATTCTACATCGTTTGACAATCTATACAAATATCCTCTCTGTGAAAGAATTGTGACACATTCATTTAAGCATGAGCTTGCTCGTGGTGGTCGAAATTCGCTGTAAGTCAAATATTTAGGTGTTAAACTTGTCACCATGGTGCCAAGCCTTTGCAATTAACATGTTCGAATTGCTCATATAATTGAGATTTTCAACTTGTATAAAATCTTGTGTGACATATGGGTTAAATGACCAAGTCAGAGCCCCTAAAAATCTTTAGGCATAGTTTTCCCTAATTTTAAACTACTGATCAGAGGGTAGGTAACCAGTCAGCAGAATATTAGTTAGTCTTTTTCTTGCTACCTCTCGTGCCTCTTTTTCTCTGTTTATGTCCCTATGTAATTGAATATCTATAAAAATAATAAATTACTAATATATATATGTGTATTTATTCACTGATAACCTATCAATCGTTCTACAAATATTGTTTTAAAATTTCTTTAAGTTATATTACATCTTTCATGGGAGCTAATTATTTTGCTAATTAATGATTAGTATAATGAAAGACAGAAGTTGAACACGAATTTGAGTTTTCATGGGTACATCACGTATTTCAATGGTTAGGCTTCTTCTAAGTGACTTCGTCTGTCATTTTAATATACTTGTTGAACCCATCGATACGTGCTTGGTGGGATTCACCCAGCTCGTAACCATTAAAATATCCATTAAAGTAATTATACTATAATTTTTAATAATGTATACGTGTCTTTACAAAATTTTGCAGATTATTAGTAAACATTACAAGGCTTTCATACACAAAATATCAGGTTTTAAAATTGAGTACTAAATTATTTATTAAAGATTTGTGGTGAATTTTTTCTTTCAAAATGTTGACTATCCAACGTGCAGTGATTTTGATTTTAAGATTAAAAGTACTCTTCCTTATCTAAAATTGTCAAGCTTTATTTGCGGAATCTATATATCCTTTTCGATAATCATCAAACCTTTTTGAATAAAACTTTATATTTAATCTGTTATTTTATCAATGCCAGCCTTATATGGTATTGGTCGATTTGACTGACCTCGTAACCATCATAAAAATTAAGAAATAAATATTTTATTTTATTTTGGAATAACTGCAAATTGTAACAGGAAGCCACAAATGTTTATCTTAAATAGCTTAAATCTCGTAACACTATACATCTATTTATATTTATACATTTTTGTTTTATTGACCTTTGAACCGTGACTCAGCAAAAATACCCAGACATACGTTAAAAATTACACGGAGGGTGGTTAGGGCACACGACTCGCAATCTGAGGGTCGCGGGTTCGAATCTCCATCCCACCGAACATGCTTGCCCTATCAGCCGTGGGGGCTTTATTATGTGTCGGTCAATCCCACTATTCGTTGGTAAAAAAGTAGCCCAAGAGTTGGCGGTGGGTGGTGATGACTAGCTGCCTTTCCTTTAGTTTTACACTGCTAAATTAGGGACGGTTAGCGCAGAGAGCCCTCGTGTAGCTTTGTGCGAAATTCAAAACAAACCAAACCGTAGTTATTTTATTGCAAGCAGATGGCTTATAAACTAAAAAAAACAACAACAACAACGGAAAAGTAAGTTCCAAAGTAAATCTCCCGAGAGTTTCTTCTACTCTCTTTACTCCTATTTCTTATGTTTATTCTACTGTTAGTGGTTAATGTAGAAACCTCCAGAATACCTCCTGTTTAAATTTTACCGTACTTTGACACAGTCGATATCAAATACGTTTTTACAGCACAATTCCCAGAAGTTTTCTTGCTTTGAAAACACAGTGAGGTAGTATTTCTCAACTTCCGTGACAGTATAATGGTTACAACGAGAATTGTCTAAAGTATTATAAAAATGCTTATGCTATGGCTTTGTAGAAAGTCTGGGCCAATCCAATAAACCTGTTAGGTATTTCAATGTTGATGGATAAGAGGACGAGTTTATTCGAATCCTGGCTCTGAAAACACAGTGAGATAGGATTTCTCGCATTGTTTAAACAGTACAGTAGTTACAGCAAGAATTGTCTAAAGTATTATATAAAAATGAGAGAAAATATTAATATCATCCAATGAACTTGGGTGGTCAGGATTTAGTGGTAATATAGGTGTGAAAGTGCTTATGAGCATCCTGTTTCCTATTTTACCATGCTCACACAGTAATAAAAAATGCGTAGTTTCCAATATTTTGTAAGGTACAGTGAGGTTTGGGTTACCATACATTACATATGTATGTATATGCATATATATATATA
>NW_013674116.1:5247-6603 GCF_000517525.1 Limulus polyphemus
GCTATCCCTCATCGTAAGCCTTGTCCAAGTTCATATCGAAAGTTGTACTTGCTATCCCTCATCGTAAGTCTTGTCCAAGTTCATATCGAAAGTCGTACTTGCTATCCCTCATCGTAAGCCTTGTCCAAGTTCACATGTCGATGTAGAAAAAAATAATTTTTGTACACTTTATATATGCATTTTTGAATATCAAAAAAGTTTATATGACTATACCGATAACACAAAAATCTGTTGTAGTTTACCAGGCTTCCTAATTATGCTGTATTTGGGTCTAAAGAAATCTAATTTCTCTTCGGAACATTGCATTGATCATAACACTTCAAACTGTGGGCAGAGCCAATATGGTGGATTCGATAAATATCATGATATCTCAGCAAATAGAAAAGGTAGGAGGTTCTTATCTTATACTTTAGTTTGCCAATATTGGACATTTGAGTTTATAATTCCTATAAAACTATAGACGTTGTATTGTGGGCGTCATAACGTGTAACCTGACCACACTCAGGAGATGACGTATCAGAGTGACACACAAAAATTGATATTTAGCAATTTTTTATATTTACTTTCAAATTAAGAAATTAACTAATGTATAATACTCAAATATGAATTAAAATCTACAATTTGATATCAAATTTATTAACATACATTCATTAAATAGTAGTTCAATAAAATTTTGAATGTAAGTCTATAAATGTGATGACATGCCCTATGACCCCTAGCTACCCGTAACGATAGTGTGAAAATATCCTTCTGGTCAAATTGGCTTAACTATTTATATATGAACGCAGTTTACTGATTTTAAGTTTGAGCCTCTTTATGACCCGACGAATGTTTTTTACTTTATGAATGTGGATTAGCAGACATTTTTCGGAAATACAAATTGATTTCGATAATATAAAAATAAACACCTTCATATCGGTCTTTGTTCTTGTCTTTTATAAAAACTGGGTTTATTTGCACTGTAAACATGTCATCTATTTCCGAAAATTTGATAACTTTGAATTTATATTGGTTTCACCAGTTCACCACATTTAATTAAAATAACACAACAAATTGAGAGTATTTTCTTTAAGTTATCAAAATATATATCATAAAAATGTTTTGTTTGTTTCAGATATTCGTGCAAAGCTACACAAGAAGTATCTTCACTAGCTGCCTCTAATTTTGAACTGGTAGACTAAGTAGCTGGTCAACTGCACACACACACATCTCCAATCCTTAGGCCTCTGAAATCAAATGGTGATATTTTACAGCCACTATTACTATTATGTTAGGTATCTGCTTGTTTGATAATTTCCCGTAAAAATTCTTTCCGAGAAACTTCAGCGATACAATTCCTTTCTTAACTAACACTAG
>NW_013674116.1:7374-11940 GCF_000517525.1 Limulus polyphemus
GCTATAGTCCCTAACTTTCTTCTTTTACCGGCAGAAATAACGCTATAGTCCCTAACTTTTTCTTTTTACCGGCAGAAATAACGCTATAGTCCCTAACTTTTTCTTTTTACCGGCAGAAATAACGCTATAGTCCCTAACTTTTTCTTTTTACCGGCAGAAATAACGCTATAGTCCCTAACTTTCTTCTTTTTACCGGCAGAAATAACGCTATAGTAACAATTTGTACACTTATTTACCATCAAAAGATAATTTTTAACGATGATCACAAAACTTTTCTAAAAGTTTCTTCCTTCTCTGCATGTCACCTTTTATTCTTTAATATAAAAACTTAGGTAACTGTAACTTAAGGAGAACCATCTGATAATGTGTTATGACTTTAACTTATTCCTGTTACTACAGTGAACTTTACTAAATTTTCGTAAATCTTATAACAACAGAAGTATAATAAGGATTATACACTAACTTATGAAAGTTAATCTAATCTTGATAATCCATGCATGTTTCAGTTTGTGTTATTTGTAAATATCAAAGGTTATTATGCTGTCAGAGAAATTTATCCCTCAGATAAAAATTGTCCAATTTGTAAGATAGACGATACTGATATTTCTTGTGTCTAAATTATTACACCTTCAATAAGTTAGACTATGTACATATCTTTATGTTTTTATATGTGTAAAATTATATTTAAACGACAAGTATGTAAGTTCTAGATCAAAAATAGAAAGTAGTAACTTAGAAGTTGAAAATAATTTCCTATTGTAACATAAAATATTGGGAATTTGGTGAATGAACATTTAGCTTTCTGTATTATAAATAAAGTATAAGAATATATATATATTTGTTTTGCTGACTGTTAAGTTCAGTGACATAAAGAATTTGTTCTTCATTGTCAGAGTTAATGTACAGTTGACATACAATTTGTTTTGTTTGCAAAGTTTATTCTGTAATGATAGACAGTAAACCAAATGATTGAGTACGAGTGATACCTTACAACTCTTTATTTACATATATTGAAAATAACACGTCAGTTTTAAGTTGTAGCGGAGTGGTATATATAGGAAGAGAGACAGTCTATTTAGTTACGGATTTAATGTGTATGATATGTACATACTGAAGGTATTACAACTCTTTATTAACATATATTGAAAATAACACGTCAGTTTTAAGTTGTAGCGGAGTGGTATATATAGGAAGAGAGACAGTCTATTTAGTTACGGATTTAATGTGTATGATATGTACATACTGAAGGTATTACAACTCTTTATTAACATATATTGAAAATAACACGTCAGTTTTAAGCTGTAGCGGAGTGGTATATATAGGAAGAGAGACAGTCTAGTTAGTTACGGATTTCAAGTGTATGATATGTTTTGTAAAATAAATATACTTTGATTACTTGCTTCTTATGTTTCATTTATGGTGACCAATAACGTGCTATAATAAGTATATACCGCTGGTATTATTACACTGGACTGTAAGTCAGCGTAAACATGTTGGATTAATATAATGTGAAATACAATATCTTTTACTGTAAGAAACAACAATTGAAATAATTTGTCAAGAACTTTCTATTGTTATCTCAGTTATTTAACAGATTTTGTTTGTTCTTAAAATCTTCAAATATAGGATATAAGTACATTATATTTGATAACTCTTGGATAAAGTGTCTTTCTCTACAGTATCCCAGAAAGTTTCATTGATACAACCTGATAAATGTAACTCTTTCATTAAATATAGATTGAACAATAATTTTATTCACTCTTGTCAATGCTGATCTCATAAATCAGCATATCGTTAAGTCTCTGGTCGTTTGTTAATTTTCCGTAAAAATTCTTCCCGAGGATCTTCGGCGATACAAGTCCTTTCTTAAATAAAACTAGTTTATTCTTTCTCAATACAACTTTGCAATAACCAGAATTTCCACAGTCACTTTAACTTAAACACACGCTTTAATTCACAACGATTCACCCCTTTACTTACGGTCACTACCGCTCACTTGACTCAATTATCTGTCTCTATATCTCCCTTTAATCTGCTATTCTTTATGCCGTCACTCTCCCTCTCCGCTTTATTTGCCGGGCTTACATACAAAAATAGAGGGCGTCTGGCAAATACTAGAGTTGCCAGAAACAGTCGTGATCTTTCTAGAAACTCATGACTTGTTACCAGCGTCACGTGACTTCCGCTGTCATAACAATATTACAAGAATGATGAGTTTGACTAAGATCGTTGATTTCACGCTGTTCTTAATTCAGTACTTGTAAAATAGGGAACTGTCAGAAACTAAGTTATGTTTAGCCAATTATAAATTAAAGGCTTTTACTTATACTTCTTAATGGTATAACTATATACTGTGTTGTTGTTGGGCTTAGGATTCTTCTACACTAGGTGTCTGTGACTTGTTGGCTATAAATTCAACAATAACTGAAAGCATGCATTTTACTTGTTTTCAAAATAATATATATTGTTGCGTCATCGAGGTCACGTGACTGGTGTGGCGCCCTCTAGTTTCTAGAACTATCTTGTTTCTTCATGAATGCTCTAGTATTTACTAGATGGGGTAGGCGGGTATATATAAGAGGGGGACAACGTGACGCGGAAAGATAAGGTAATTTGTGCGTAGATAGTGAGTAATTGATCTGCAGTCAAAAGTATTATTGAGCACGTTCGTCGTTATAGCGTTTGTTTAGCGCGATTGTTGAAGTTGAGTGTATCGGTAAAGTTATATTCGGAAAGAATAAACCAGTTTTATTAAGTAAAGACTTGTGTCGTTAAAATTTCGTCGGAACGAAGTTACGGAAAAATCAATTAACAAACGGAGACGTAACAATATGTTTGAAACAAGTTAAATGTAAGTACAACAAATTCTTTACACTATAGAGATTACAGGCATATCATAAAACACTTTATATAGTTCTCTTCTTTTTGTCAAAAGTCAACATAGGCCTATTCAATTGCTTTAGAATTTCAGTTGACAAGCCAAACTATCTTTCTTTATTTATATTGCACTAGTATTCCGTGCATAATTCACTTACTATTGTGGCACGAATTATCGCAGTTGTATACTGCTCTTCCATTAATCGTTTGGTCTTCTTTCTTCAAAATATCTTCTGTTCCTTTTGTCAAAGTGCACTCAGATTGATTCTATTACTTTAAAACCACGCTTTGATGGAATATATTATTCTTTTTATCTTCTTTTCTACTGTTAGTCTTACCCTAACATATTAAACGTTAGGCCTATGTTAATAGCTAGGCCTATCACTTCTACGGCAGTTAACTTTACATTTAATTTTCCTTGGCCGTAACTTTATTTTCTTCTGTTATTGTCTGTCTGCTGTTTATACTCGTCTCACACTAGATATATATATATATATATATATGTTTATCACTTAATCCTCTGTCTGCTGTCTAGAAATCTCTATATTCTCGACGTCAATGTATTGCACGCGACATTCGATAGTCTAAACATCAATGAATTATAAACACAACTTCTCACAATCGTATGCTTTTAACTCTTATTGTATAAAAAACACTAAACAGTCATGAAATATTAACTCACAAAATAATTAAGTAATACTACCTAGAGTAAACAGTCTTTTATATCATGACAAGTACACTTGTTTAGCATATATGTTAATAAGATTTGGTTTAATCTATTTATTCAACTACTTTTCATTAATTAGTTATTATCAAAATGAGAAATCTGTGCACATAATTTCTGCCATTCTGTATTTGATAAAACAAAGAAAATCTTACCAGATAACATATCAATACCATGATAATCAAATCGATACGTAAACAAAATAGAGATATTATGAACACATACAACACGAATTACACGATTTCATCCATATAGAAGAAAATCTTGTCAATTTTGCTTTGTACAGCTACACTAATGTTATAGATTCACTGTTTAAGTTTCTCCCATTCTGTTGAAGAAAAAGTAACACCTTCCTTGGTTGGATATAGTTTTACTTTTCCAAAGTCCTAGAACTTTCGAATATGAATATTCTCATTATTCTCATAAGTTGATAGAGTGATGTATAATCGTTACCAATAGGACAAGCATGAGATGATTCAGGTGCTTCTTCGTGTTGGATAATTGAAGAAAAACCTAACTGTTGTTTATTCTGTTTTGCTGGTTCTTCTTCACTGCTGGATTTCATATTTTTCCCCATTTCATTATTGTCAACAACATTTCTTTTCTTTACAATAGACTATAATATAAAATAGTATATAATTAGTAAATCACAGCAATATTATTTATTATTATAATGAATATGACTGAAAAAAACATTACTATGTCAAAGAAACAGAAATTAGATTTATAAGCAAAGAAATATATGTAATGATATTCTTATGTTTAAAGGCTTGTTCATCATTCTTTTTTTCCATGTAGTTAAACTGCACAAGTCTGATTATTAGTGGTGAAAGGGACAGGATATTTTGTAGCGGATTTATTATTATATATTTATTTTAATACCAACGTTTGTTTAGATTAAGTTTATATTTAGAAATATGCATAGCTTATAATGTTAAATATGTATTGTGAAACTTCCGCCTATT
>NW_013674116.1:12638-24811 GCF_000517525.1 Limulus polyphemus
TGTTATTTAAAACACACTGTCTGTATGGTTGTCATCACGTGAGAATATTTGTAGTTCACATTTCACACATTTAAGTTGTTATTTAAAGAACACTGTCTGTATGGTTGTCATCACGTGAGAATATTTGTAGTTCACATTTCACACATTTAAGTTGTTATTTAAAAATAGATTTGAAGCGATATTTCATTTTGAAAAATTATTCTAAGCCGTCTAATACATTGTGACCATTTGATGTACGTCAGGCACAGTATGCAATAGTTGTATGCTAAGTGAAATGTCCCATCAAATATTGAGAATATACATTATTGTGACCATTTGATGTACGTCAGGCACAGTATGCAATAGTTGTATGCTAAGTGAAATGTCCCATCAAATATTGAGAATATACATTATTGTTTTGTATCGCTATGTAAAATTGAAAGAACTATGTTTACTGACTTTTAAGTTTCAATAACATACAAAAAACTCTAATTAAAGTTTTGTGAACATTAAATTTATGTAGAGTTTATTTTCAGTATTAAATATAATACACAGATAACGATAATGTTTTATTGATAATCACATTATAGAAAAGTACAGTCTAATTGAACACAAAAATTGTATTTATATGAAATGCGTCAATACACATTTAGTGTCTTGTAAAGTAGACATTAAATTTATGTACAGCTTATTTTCAATATTAAATATAATGTAAATACAATAGCGACAGTGTAAAATAACTGACTTTTATTTTAATAAAAGTTTACCATACATCCAAACAAAAATTTTATGTGTTTTAGCTAACACTAAAGGTCAAAAAGGTTTACTAAACTTGACCTCCTGCCCTGTACATAACCAAGCTGGTCTTGAATATCAAACACGGAGGACTGTTACAAAGATGATGCACTACTTTCTTCTTAGGGTGTTTGTCTGGTAGACGATAATGATGTCAGTATTTCCACAGTGGTTTTGTGTACTGTAGAATCACTGTCTGTATATCTGACACAACTTGGTGATCTTTGTATTTCTTAAAAGTCTGTGTCCAGATTGTATGCATGGACAGTTTCAAAGATTTATGCAATTTGGTACTTTAAATGATAGTAAAGTTAAACAGTAAGTCATTCATTTATTATATTTAGTTGTAGGATGATAAAAGTAAATTATTGGTTATAATAACTGTCTCATTCAAATAATATGTATGATTTAGTTGTGAAAGTGAAACAACAAACATTCTACAGAATCTTGTCTGCAAGAAGCTATGAACAGTTCAGAAATGTATTCCATACTTTCAAAAGATTTATGTATGCAAATTTTATTATTATTAAGTTTGTTTGTAGTTAAGCACAAAGTTACACAATGGGCTATCTGTGCTCTGCCCACCACGGGTATCGAAACCCGGTTTCTAGCGTTGTATGTCCACAGACATGCTGCTGTGCCACTGGGGGGATGTATGCAAAGAAGTTTGGAGATGTGACAGTCTCAAAGCTTTATGCAATTTTAATTTTGTATAGAAAATGGATGGATGAACACTAAGTCACTCACTTATTATCTTTAATTGTAGTAAATTATATTAGTATAAATGTTAAAATATGCAAAATAGTTTTAACATAATTAAATCTAGACATTGATAATTTGTGGAAGTATAGTAACACTGTCACAACATATTTGTTAAAATTAACTAATGAATTAGTCTTTTATACCGACTGTATTAATTATAGTCATGTTGGGACATGTTATGTGAAACTATGGTGTCATGGCTGCCTAGTATGGCGACCCTTACAACGCGCACTCTGGTAACATTTTTGGATCTATGACGTCATCATCTTTGGTGACATCTCCCCCTCCCTGAGGCAGCCAACCAGTGCGTGTGTCCAGATAACTACTGGTGTCTCTTCTAGTAATCATCTGAAGGCAAAATTTACTGGCACAACTTCCAGTAATAGTCTTATCTTTTTAAGATGCATCAAGATTGTAAAATATTTGAATTAAATAAAGTTTTATTCATGTCCCACAGTGGCATGCCTGTAGACTTACAATACTAGAAACCGGGTTTCCATACCCATGGTAGGCAGAGCATAGATAGCCCATTGTGTAGCTTTGTGCTTAAGATAATGCGAAAAGTAACGATTTTGTTCCATTATTCAAATGTATCCACTTGATGGTAAACCTAGCAAAATGTAGTGTAGTTGTTTTTTAATAAAATAAAAGGTAGGTTTCTAAAACTATAATTATTTCGTTTATGTGTAAATAAAACTGTTTATTTGTTTGAAGTTAACCCTATCGCCCTGGGTATCCTTTACTGCACAAGACACAATGTTTTAGTATCTCAGATTCAAAATTTTATTATACTACTTTTTGTTCATGCTATAACAATTAGAATAGCATAAAATCTTAGCTAATAATCCATATTTTAATAGTATACAGGTTTAAGTTCTTAATTTTTCAAGAGAATATTTCTAAAAAATCCTGAATTTCCACCAGTGTCCCCCACGTGACACATTTTGTCTCATCATCCCTATTTTATCGATCACCAAATGATTCTGACCCTAGTTCCTTTATAAACTTCAACATAAGAACATCTATTCACACATGTGCCTGTTGAAGAAGCTTCTAACCCCCAAACCATGTTAGGTGTTTCTGTCATGTACAAATTTTCTATTTTAAATTGTTACTATGACAAGGTCGATGGTATAAACATGAGAAATCCTGTTTCTCCTGTTTTATCTAACGTATTCATGGTGAACATTGAAGAAATCGCCTTTTACACTTCACCCTATCATTCTATTTTCTGGATTGATTATGTAGAGTGGTGGAAAAAATATTATATCACCCAATTATTTCCATACATTTCTTTGTTCCTGTAATTTTATACGAGGTTATGTGTTGTGGAAGTGTCTGGACTAGAGTAAAACAGCTATGGAAATTGTGTGGTGTAAGCTGACTCATATTTCAGTCATCCAAACAAAACCAACTGTGAAAACATATCACAGCATATGATCAACAAATAATTGGCAAATATGAAAATGTTATCTGAGTAAGAAAACCTAGATTTAAGGATAACGACACTAAAGTATTTTCGCGCAAAGCTACACGAGGGCTGTCTGCGCTAGCCATCTCTAATTTAGCAGTGTAAGACTAGAGGAAAGGCAGCTAGTCATCACCACCCACCGCCAACTCTTGGGCTACTCTTTTAAAAACGAATAGTGGGATTGACCGACACATTATAACGCCCCCACGGCTGAAAGGGCGGGCATGTTTGGTGGGACGGGGATTCGAACCCTCAACCCGCAGATTGCGAGTCGAGCGCCCTAACAACCTGGCCATGCTAGGTGTGATAGGGTTAAAATAGAAAGAGTCACGAGATAGTTTATTAATTATTATTGTTTATCACTCCATACTGTTAATAATATTGTGGAATTCCGTGGAGGGAGTATAAATGGCAAGTCCAAGAATAACCAGATAAAGTCAAAACCAGGGGTGGCTAATCAGAAGTAGGATGCAACCAACGGTGACAAGAAATAAACAGACAAAAAGGAGTAAAGATGCTAAGCCTGTTATAAAATGTGGTACACTGCGAGTGACTGTAAGTCTGTCACCAACAAGCAGCAACAGAAATATCAACATAAAGCAGCTGTAGTTACATACAGAGATGGTGCTGGCAAGAAACAAGAAAAAAGTGACTATCATTATGGATGCTACTGCCAGAAGAAACAGAATAAAAACAACACGTCAGATTCACGACAAGAAGAGAGTGCCATCTCCAAAATTAAACAGTGTATTAAACAATGATTTATCAGTGCATCACTATTGGCCAGCTCAAGTTAGCAAATGGTGCCAGTGGTGATTGGTTACAAACATTGAGAGGTTCCAACAAACCCCACATGCCAGTAAGTGAAGGCTTTGTTGGGGGCAAAAAAGTCCTACAAGATAGTGGGTGTAGCTATGCAACAGTGAGAACCAGTCTAGCATCTGATGGCCAGAGGATGTACAAGGCACATCTATGTGCACTGACTGATGAAACAGTAAGTAAGTTTCCCATAACAAGAATAAGAGTGCACACTCCACACTATGTGTATGAAGGCACCCATCTATGACTTGATGATTGGCAATATACTAAGCAGTAGAAGTTTGGAGGAACCAGATAGAAAGAAGACTAATGCAGCATCTGCAGTCACTGAAAGAACTAAAGAAATGAATATCAACCAAGACATCAAGCTCCTGGAAGTCTCGAAAGGTGACAATGTAGTTCTATGGAAATTTAAAAAATCTCAGAAGAAAGACCTTCACTGCAGAAACTTTGGCAGAGTGCATTGGACAAAGTCGACAAGAAGTCAAAGGAGAAAGGGACTTACAGAATAGAGGACTGGATGATGATGCACCAGATCTGTCAAGGTAGTTCTGCTTTGGAAGTTAAACAGATCATATCACCCGCAGCATACAAGACTCAAGTGATGAAGTTGGCTCATGAGTCAATTGTGGAAGGATATATATAGGAGCAAAGAAGAAGACATACAGGATCACCAGTAACTTCCATTAGCCGGGGTGGGGTAATCATTGGAGATATGATGAGATTCTTCAGGTCATGTAACATCTACCAAAAGAATGTACCTGCAGGAAACATAGTGAAGATGCCACTGGGTAAGATGTCTTTCATAGAAAAGCCATTCAGCAAAGTAGCTGTGGACTTGATCGGATCACAGCAACCAGTATGTGCTGACAGTAGTAAACTGTGGGGCATGTTACCCAGAAACCACAGAATTACTGAAGATCTGGATGCAGAGAGTAGAAAACACCTTCCTGGAAGTGTTCTGCAAAGTAGGCTTTCCAAAAGAAGTCTAAAGTGACAGAGGGATCCAGTTTACCTCGGAACTGTTGCAAGAGATGTGCAACCTCATCAGCACTAGTCAGCTCTTTACCATCTGATACAATTCCAGATGTAATAGAATGTGTGAGAAAGTCAATGGAATCTTAAAGAGCATGCTGAAGAAGATGTACCAGTAGAGACTACATGACTGGGACACGAACTTGCAGGCAGTATTATTTGCGAGTACACAATTTTCACCCTTCAAGTTACTGCATGGAAGAACAGTATGATATATGATGCAGATATTGAAAGAATTGTGGACAGGAGAAGAAGAGTCAGAAGTGAGGGACAAAAACCAGTACACGTTAGACCTCAGAAAAGTACTGGAGGAAACCTATTAACTCGCTCAAGAAAATAAGTATGCAGTCCAAGGCATTTTGAAGTGCTTTTATAACAAGAAGGCAAAGGATCAACGTTTCAAGGTCGGACAGAAGGTCTTGGTTCTGCTACCCAGAGACAACAAAAACTCATTCTGCAGTGAAAAGCACCTTTTGAAGTGCAGGATGTGTTGAATAGAGAGGACTATAAGATGAAAATGAATGGGAAGATCTTGATCTATCGTGTAATTTGTTGAAGGGATACTTCAAAAGGGAAGAAGACCTAATGGGTGCAGTTATTGAGGCACAGATAAACATTGCAGGTATAACTGTCATAAACACAGAACCAGAAACAGTGAATATGTCATAGAAGATAAAGACCTATTGAACTGCTGGGTGGAGATGAGACATACAAAGATATCAACATCAGTGAAGAACTAACTAGTAAGCATAAGAAAGAGCTATAAGATCTACTGTGTTAGCCTTCAGCTGTCTTCACATATTAGGAAGTTCGTCAATCCTTAGAATGACAAACTTCATCAAACCCTTCATCATTCAGACCATTGCATCAGACATTGTAATTGGAGCACTACTTCTACAAGAACATTCAGAAAGCCTTTTCCCCGTAATGTATGTCAGTAAAAAGCTGTTGAGTAGTGATAAGAACTACTTTGTGATTGAGTGAGAGTATCTGGCCATCATATTTGCCATCCAGAAATTCCAGAACTACCTCTTTGGAAAGGAGTTCATCATCCAGATGGATCATCATCTCCTTGCATACATCTAGATTTGCAAAATTGACAGTGCAAGGATTATGTAGTTCTGCATTGAGGCCATCAAGGGGAATGCAAATTTTGGTGCAGACTGTATGAGTAGACTTTGTGTATGGGGCTTGACATGGCCAAGTGGTTAGGGTGTTTGACTCGCAATCTGCGGATTGTGGGTTCAAATCCCTGTCCCGCCAAACATATTCGCTCTTTTAGCCATGGGGCATTATAATTTGGCGATCAATCCTACTATTTGTTTGTAAATAGTAACCCAAGAGTTGGTGGTGTGTGGTGATGACTTCTCTCTAGTCTTTCACTGCTAAATTGGGGACAGCAAGTGCAGATAGCCCTCGTGTGGCTTTGCACGAACTTTGAAACAAACCAAACTTTGTGTATGAACTGAAAACAATGTTTGTATGTAGTGTAAAAAAATATTTTTTCTTGAAGAGGGATTTATTGTTAGATATACATGACTGTTTAAATTTAAGTTTAATGTGCAAGTTATGATTTACAGTGTTAAATTTATTTATTTTTAAAAGTGACAATTTATCACAAGTTTGCTTATGCAAGTGTTTACAAATCAAACAATCATACATTGTGTAATTCATAGTTATGAACTGGTGATTGTTATATTATTGCATCATGTTAACAGAATCTTATGAATTTTCTCGTTGTTTAAATTGAATATTAATGCATCATAATATCTGGTAATATGTGTTGAAGGTTGTAGACCGCTGTATTATTTTAAAACAAATGAACTGTGTGTTGTTTGATTATTTTTGAAATTTACTGCCGACAATTCACAGACAACTACTGTAAAGAATACATAGAATTGTGTGTAACATTGCCACCCTCACTTTAACTAACCACTGTAACTTAGCAAATACATAGATTTGGCAACAGTAAGTAATTAAAAAGTTAAATTTTCTTATGAAAGCCAAAATAAAAGAAGTACAATAATGTTCTAGAAAGTTTAATAATAATAAAAATATTGCAATGGTCATTGAAATGAAAAAGAGAGTAAATATCAAAAACCAATGTTACTGAGCTAATTATGTAGTGTAATACTATATACAGAATGGTTGTACTAGTATTGGCTATATAATAAGAGCTTAAACTATAAATGGATGTTTTCATCTTTCAGTAGTCTTGATGTTCAAAACTTAGATACACTGACTGGGGTCTTAGTTTTAGGTGAAAACATCGTTCGGTTTTACATTAGTGTCAACTTTGTGAAGCTGTCCTTTGGATCTGATGAGTCAAAATAAATCAACCAATAGAGTTGAAATATTCCACATCATTTATATGTATGTTAATGACACTGGTAATTAAGAATCTAACAATAAGTTGATGTCAAATGTATAACAGAAAAAATGGTAAAAATATTACTCACAGGGAGAGTAATATAACCCTTTTTGACAACAGGATTTTATAGAACTTTCAGTCTACATGCAAATAGTTTCAGTCAGCAAGAAACAAGCACTAGGCAAAAATTTGTGAAAATATCTACAGAAAGGTAATAATATAATTTTCTACAATAATAATGGTTAAACATTTATGGATCATTTAATAAAGGTTTCACACATATTAAAATTCAAACGAGTAATGACTTATTTGTTAATCTTATTGCTCCAATTTGTAATTACTAGCTAGGCTATTTAAATAGTTTAGATACAACATCTGGCTGATCTAAACAAATATTAATGGTTAGGTGATTCAGGAGCTTTTGTTTAATCTTAATAAAAGGGAACATTCTGCTGAGATTGATTTTTATTAGAATAATCATTTGTATCTAAAACATAATTGATTTGGCCAATAAACCTTACCCTAAAGAAGTGAAAAGTATGAAGCCACAATCCTGGAATTTTTAGGCATTACATGATGTAATATAAATATTGTTTTTTATTCGTACCATCATCTTACTATGTATCAAAAACATGGGAGTAGACATCATTTTTGACCAAATTGGACATACCATTAATTATTTACATCAAATAAATGGTAAAAATCTTAAAAAGTAAAATTCAAAAAATGAATCGAATTAAAGTAAACAATGTGCAAAAATCTGATAAAAGAATTGATTAGAATTAAAAAAGCCAATGGCACATAAAAATTTAAAAATACAATCAAGTTGGCCAGTGTTAACATTGCCAATAACACCATTTAATATCAGGGCTAAACCCTTAGAAAATATGTGACAAAAATGGTGCCGTCACTCATAGTCATCACGATGGCATGACAATAAAATGTGGGCTATTGTGACTTGTGTGTCACAAAGGCTACACATTGGTGGATTAGTACCGGATAAAAGAAAATGATGAGTTAAAAAACTGTGACCAGTGCATAGCCCAGCCAGGAAAACTTCCTCTTTCCAATCCTTAAAGAAACAAGATGACCAAGAGCAACAGAAGGTTTGATCTGTAAAAGCTTGTTATGACGTTTCTCACCCCAAGTCGACTGCTAATTGGCGCAAAGCTATGCCTTGAATATAGGACCATAGTCCATATATGGGACAGGCACGACTGTGACAGCATCAGAGCAGATGGACTTAGCTGTAGTGTCAGCAAGCTCGTTTACGCGACGTGGCCAGGTATCCAGAAAAATTGGATAATAATGGAAGATGAGGAAAAATGGGCCAGTCGTTGTTGAAGATCGACGAAATCAGGGTGATAACTAACAATAACTGATTCCAGGGCCAATAGAGAGCTAACAAATTCAGTGTAAATAGTACAATCGATGTACTGCATAGGTTCTACATAATCCAGGGCATGAGAAATGGCATACAACTCGGTAGTGAACATGAAAACTATAGAGAGGATACTGCGAACAAGCACTGAGCCACAACGAACCATGGCAGATCCCACAAAGTCACCTGATTTCAAACCATCTGTATAAACGGGGATAGAAGGATGGTTCGAAAAATGTTCAGCAAAGATAAGATGGTACTTCCAATAGGGAGTATCCGCTTTCCTCAGATGACTCAAGGAAAGGTCACATCTGGGGATGGCAATAATTCATGGCAGAATGAATTGATTATTGGGGACAGCAATGCCATCCAATGCCAGACCCAATTCAGCTAGTTGTGCCTGGATATGAAGGCCAAAGGTAAGAATGACAGACTATCTATTCTAAAAGAGCACAGACCACAGAGGAAGAAAGACACAACCCCAGGTGGGATGCTGTGGTAAGGATCAAAGCTTGGTAACATACTGCAGAGAAAGTTACAAATGGTTGAGGTGAAGAGGAGGTTTGTAGGACTCAGTGTACAAGTTCTGGACTGGAGAAGTGTGGAAAGTCCCCATGCACAGCTGAAGCCCCAGAGGGTGAATGGGGTCCAACGTCTTCAAGGATGAGGTCCTGGCAGAACCATAGACCAGGAACCCACAGTACAGTTTGTATCGAATGAGGGTACAATAGATCTTGAGCATAGAACAACAATCCACTCTTCATGAGGTAGAAGAGAGGGCACAGAGGATGTTCAGTGCCCTTGTACACTTGATACATAGCTGTTTGATGTGAGGAACGAAGGTAAGCTTATGGTCAAAGATAAGCCCCAAGAACTTTGCTTCTGGGACCACGGGAAGAACAACATCACCGAGACGGAGCTCGAGATTTGTATGTAGACCCCTTTGGTAGCAAAAATGCATGCAAACAGTTTTGGAAAAAGAAAAGGTAAAACTGTTTGCTGTGGTCCACTTCAACAAGCGATTGATGAAGCTGCCACTCAATAAACCTCATGTTCGACGACCAACATGAGATGTGGAAGTCCTCGACATAGAGTCTATTTGCAACAATAGGAAGAACTTGTGTAGTGATAGCACTGATCTTGATACCGAAAGTGTGACTCTCAAGATACAGCCCTAAGAGACTCCAAGTTTCTGTGTGAAAGAACGGGAAAGTATCAAACCCATACAGACTTGGAATTGCCTGTCGAGTAAAAAGTTTTGAATTAAAATGGGTAGATTCCCATACTATCCATATGAGTGGAGGTACCACAAAATGCCGTACCTCGACGTAGTGTTGTGGGCCTTCTCAAAATCGAAGAAAACAGAAATGTGATGTTCCCTCTTGTGAAAGGGTAACCTGATCAAGGCCTCAAGTCGAAATAGATGATTCACAGTGGAGCACCGTCGACTGAACCTACATTGGGTGGACGACAGGAGGTTGTTTGATTCGAGGAACCAAACAAGACGAGCATTAACCATCCTCTATATGACCTTACAGAGACATCTACTCAAAGCAATTAGACATTAGTTAAAAGGAGTCTTGGGATACTTCCAAGGCTTAGAGAAAGGTAGGACATTAGTCTGGCACCAAGCATCAGGAAACATGTTCTCCTGCCAACTCCAGTTAAAGAAAACCAGAAGAAGAGTGAGAGAGGCAGAAGAGAGATGGTGCAGCATCTTATAGTGAATGTCATCGGGTCCAACTGATGTACTGCCAGACCAATGAAGAGCAAGCTTCAATTTCACCAGTGTAAAGGGGCGATTATAACTGTAGATACGATCAGCCTGAAAGGAAAGAGATGATCGTTGTGCCGAAGCTTGGTGGCTAAGAACGCGGGAGAAGAAACAGAAGTGCTAGATGCAAGAGAGAAGCTCTCGCTGAGAGTATCGGCAATGTTCTGTACATAAGCAACAATGTACACAACACTCGTTGAGAATGCCCAATGCTGGTACTCAGTTGACTCAAGCACAACAGGACCAGCTTATTGACACTTGGGATCACCACAAGGCCATTTATCTACAGGAATTCAAGGCCTAAGTGTTGTGTTGCAGTGCCACAGTCACCACTCAACCACCAGAATTCTCTTGTCCCCTTCACGGGTTGCCACGCACGGCAAACACGTGGGTGGATGTTCAGATCTCAGAGGAGGTAACTGAAAATAAAGAACCTTCCTTGTGAGGTCCTCTCACCACGTACAGGAATCCAGCTCGAGGGGAATTTTCAATGTCACGTGATTTACCACATTGACCTATTTGCTTTTTAGATTCAGTACAAGATTATATTTTGTTAATGTAAAATGATGTAGGGATGACAGTGCCAACAAGAATATATAGATGATAGAGTTATACATGTTAAAATTTATGATATAGCTGCTTGGAACATCATTCACATTGTGTAGGTAGCATGCAATCTGGAGATTTGTACTGATAACAACTGCTAGTCTAGACCAGTGTGGGAGAGACCCACTCACTCTGAATGCATTTCAGTTTGCTAGATGTCAAGAACCAGTACTGCAAACTGCCTCTAACAGAAGATAAGCTAACAGCTCTCTCAATTCTTTCAGGCGACTATCCAGAAGGCCTTCTTTCACACTGAGCAGCTTGCACTGATCTATATCAGAGGTAGTGAAAAACTTCTCATTCAGAGTGAAAATAGCATATGAATGAAATTCAGACACATCCTGTTTAGTTATCTTAACCAGCATGGTGCTAGTTGTGCTGTCAACTTTCTTAACTTGTTTAGCAAGATCGTCAACACTTTGCTCGTCAAATTCTTTGTACAGTCAATTCACTTCTTTCAGTTTCCGAACAGTATCAACATTAACTATGCTTCTCCATACTAACTTTGAAGGCTTTCTGTTGACAATGATGTACAATTCAAGACTGGAAAGTATGTCCTCTATAGCAGACCCTTCTTTCGGTTTATTCGGTTCATAGTTTTCTTCATTGGAAGGGGAAGAAAGAATATTGTTCTCTTGAAAGCTTGCAAAGAGTTGAAGGTTCGAACCTTCCCAGTGTAAGTGCCTAGTCTGACAATGGTTTGAAATGATTCAGCTCGCTGAATAAGCTGTTTGCTCAGAGCATCCAGACTGCAAGGTCCTGTTGGAACTTTCTCTGT
The DNA here is from genome assembly GCF_000517525.1 of Limulus polyphemus. Taxonomy (NCBI): domain Eukaryota; kingdom Metazoa; phylum Arthropoda; class Merostomata; order Xiphosura; family Limulidae; genus Limulus; species Limulus polyphemus. The sequence goes on from NW_013674116.1 coordinate 24,410, forward strand.
CTTCAAACCATTGAGAATGCATTGGCAAAGTATTTTATTGTTGTTAAGGATGTTATGACAATAAGAACAGTCATATAATGACTCCAAGTAGACATTCTCATTCTGCTGTATAACGTAGCCCTGTAACTGCTGCCATGCATCTGAAAGTAAGCTGTACCTAAAAAGTAGGACTCTGATGAAGCTGTGTGCCAACTCTAAAATCATCTGATGAAAAGCTCATGGAGTTGACTAAGCAAATGCACTTGAGCTACATGCCTGCACTTTCCTTGCATTCTTTTATAACACTATGTACCACCTTCTATCCAGCTGATCTGCAACACATTTATGCAAGTCCATCGTGAGATGTAGGTTATCAAGAAGCTTGTTTTGAAATTGCGTGTCATACATATGCCAGAAATTCAT
>NW_013674116.1:25519-30747 GCF_000517525.1 Limulus polyphemus
ACCCTCTTGGGGATAGATTGGGACTATTATATTTACTGATCAGACTCACTTGGGGATATATTGGGACTATTATATTAACAGATCAGACTCACTTGGGGATAGATTGGGACTATTATATTAACAGATCAGACCCTCTTGGGGATAGATTGGGACTATTATATTTACTGATCAGACTCACTTGGGGATAGATTGGGACTATTATATTAACAGATCAGACTCCCTTGGGGATAGATTTGGACTATTATATTTACTGATCAGACTCACTTGGGGATAGATTGGGACTATTATATTAACAGATCAGACTCACTTGGGGATAGATTGGGACTGTTATATTTACTGATCAGACTCACTTCGGTTTAGATACTGCTTCCTTTGGAGAATGGTTTGCAGCATAGCTACATTTTGAGGCTTCTCTTTTAAAAACAGGATTTTGTTCACAATCAGTATTTTTCTTGCTAAAATATCAGTCCTTTGCGTACGTACCGTTGCTTTTTAGCTAGTTTTATCAGCCTTTCCCAAGTAGGCATGATCAACAATTGACAGTGCACACCGACCACATACTTGATCCTCAAGAAATTGGCCAGTCGTTCATCTTTTTGTGATTGCCAGATCAACCACTCACCTCCCGATAAATATATGACAGCTTTACCTAATGTGGCTTCCACGTGAAATAGACTACAAGATGGAAATATCCAAGTGTATTCACAGAGATACTGCACGGTAAGAAAACTGATCATCAAAATCGCAAACTGCCACGAGAACAATAGGTTCACACTCAATGAACCGAAAGAACTTCGACTGCTCGTGTGGCTCATGACCCACCTGTGCAGCACAGTATAAAGTATACGATAGATTATCTACATATGTGTAATGCACATAATGGCTTAATGATCAGAGACCGTGATTAGCACTTTGGGCTAAGACTAGCTATCGTGGATCACTTGCTGCTCTATGTATGAAAAAGCATATCTTAGGGAATAGTAAAGTGTTTTGGTGTGCAGGATGGTCATAGGTATACTGTGGTTTATGAGTTACAGCTGAGGAGTTGAGGAAGAAGAAAATCAATGTTTTTGCGGCCTGTTTTCTAGACGCCAAGGAAGGTTAGCCGAAGTTTAGACAAATTTTTTATTTGATTAGTGAAGAACTTTTCGTCTCTATCCCTTTGGCTGGGTTTTGCTGACATCCTGGTGTACGTGCTACCATGCGCAATGTACTAGTCGCCTTTTTTAACCAGACCCATCCTAACAGAGGGATCACTAACGTACGCCCTAATAATTTATGTATAGATGAAAAGAACATTGTATTAAACCATTTTCTTTTGGAGGGATTTAAACAACAGTGCAGTATAAGAATGGCTTCGTTTGAATTTCGCGAAAAGCGACACGAGGGCTATCTGCGCTAACCGTCCCTAATGTAGCAGGGACAGACAACAGGAAAGGCAGCTAGTCAACACTACCCATCGCCAACTCTTGGGCTATGCTTGTACCAGCGAACAGTGGAATAAATCGTCACATTATAATGAACCTACGAACATGATTCGAACCTGCGACCCTAAGGTTCCGAGTCGAGTGCCCTAACCACCAGGTCATGCTAGGCTCACAGCATCAAAAACTGCAGTCTAGTTAACATTTCAGTGACAACTAGGGAGTGTCTTTATAAACAATTTTCTTGTTATTCATAACGAGGTATATAACACCATTCATTAGTGTTAACCCAATAATTTATTGAATATTAAAGTTTCCTCCTTTTTTGTTCAGAAATATATCCTTTCCTTCTTCTTAGGTACGTGGCAATTTTATTTCTAGTACACAAGACATATATATATAACAAAGGGATTGAGATTATTGATAATAACAATACAAAATATGCGACTCTGGCACGAGCAAAAACTGATTTTATAAATATTTTATTTATAGTTGCTCTTCAGTAATTCACAATTAATCTAACTTTTGGATTATTCTAAAAATAATAGGAAAATCAATCGATCAGTTGCTATAAATAAAAGTTACATTTAATTTACATGATGCTCTAACAAAGTTTCTCAGTATCCAGCGCAGTCATACACAGTTCACCAAATTTCGAAATTTTAGAGTATCTACAATAAATTAATCAATAAATAAAGTTTATGAATATCTACAAATTACAAAACTTCTAAAAAATATAGGTTTTTACATATCATAGAAAATACGCCAAAAGATTCAGAAAACTTAAAAGGCAAAAACTAAGACTTCTTGCTCTTCAGTAGTTCAAAACTTGTAATTAAGACATATTTATCTACTTTTTGAAAATAACTCGGAGAAGCTCCTTCTACATTAAGCCCCTTAAGAAATTTAAAACATGCACCTGATCTTACAGTAATAACTTAGAGAACCCAACAAATTTACTCTCCTTGTTATGACTTGACACAATTTCTGCCTGTCAGAAAACGTAATGTTCTCGGTTCTTAGATATCCTACAAACCAACAGTTATTCTAGAGATTACCCTCTTCCAACAATGACCACAAACAAGTTATCCTAAAGAATCACTCATATAAAACATTATACAAGAAAATAGCATAGACTACCTGTGCATACAAAAGCAAGTTAAATCCTCAGAGTAAATCATGTTAAGTTTAAGAACCAAAAAATTATATTTAAATAGTCTATTACCTATGACATTGATAATGTAAGTAGCCACTAAGGAGTTCAAATCAAAGCAAGTAAAAGTAATCTAGATAGTGATACATATTTATGTGCCGATTAAAAGGCCGAATTTAAGAAACAATATATATATACATTAACAAATTTAGACAGAAGAAGAAAGTATAATAATTAACAAAATTTGCAATGAAACCTAGGATACTGCGGGTATTTCTATTCGAGCTTATGATATTTTTTCTTGTAAAGATATATATCGTATTTTATTGAAATCTTCAGTTCTACACTTTATTTTCAAACACAATCAACCAGTCACTATTTAACCTTCGACATGTTAATCACAAAGAAGAATTCAATGGCCAAAGTCAATTTAGTCATTTTGTGTGATCAATCACTCCATTACAGACTATTTTGAATCTTGTGTCTAGCATTTCCTATCACACGTTTTATATGGTTCAATTAGCAACAATAACAACGATTCGTCGAACACTCAAAGTAGTTCTCGTGATATTCTTGCGTCAAAAGGATGCCGCCTCAGTGGAAGGTTGTCAGGTGAGAGGAGATAAAAGAATACCACCTGTGAGTTACATAACTATTAAGTAATATGCAAATGATGCCGACACCTGTGGATTACATAATCGTTACGTAATATACAAAAAACACTGACACCTGAGGGTTATATAACTCTTTTGCAAGCTGTAAAAGACCAGAGAGAATGTTGCTAGGAGAGGGATGACGTAATAGTTCCATTTGGTCTCACCAGAGGCGTATTGCTGGGGATGACATCATAGTTCGAATATTACTCACCAGAGGACGTGTTATTACGAGAAGTAACATCATAATTCTACAAAGTAACACCAGAGAGCGTGTTGCTAGAGGAGAGTGTAGGATGATGAGGTCGACTATGATTAGTATGGAGACAGTTGACGAGAAAACCACCAGAGAGTGATGCATCACAGCAGAAATGAAGGTGTCTCAATGTGTCATCAACTTTATAGTAGCAATCAAAGTCTATAAATTAATATTCTTAACACAAACTGGAGTTTATTACGAGACGAGACGTTTTATAAACGATATTATATTTACGTTTATAATAATGTATTTAAATTGATATTGTACCTAATTTCCATTACATCATTTTCTACAATTATCAGTAATGAAAAGTGTCTAAACTCGATCACAATTACAGTTTCACTTGATAAGTGAAATTTCCATTCAATCTATGATATTAATCTTTAGTTCTTATCTTCAACTTTATAGTTTTTGTTTATATATTTAATTACATTATGTACACTTTACAAAGACGGAAGTTACCTACTTACATAGTCATCTATGTAGCTAATCAAAGTACCATTTTAGCTTCTTTAGGTAAAGAACTATCAATAAAACTATCATATATCATACAAATTGAATGTTAATTAAAAGAAGATAAAGTTACAGGAAAACACGATTCATAAAAACAAAATTTGGTCATGGTTGAAAACCTTTCTTGCTGAGCATACCGTAGACTTTCTTGTTTCGATTTAAGTGTAACGTGTTTGTGTATAATTATAATTTTTATTAAAATAACCAGCATGTTTCCCAAAGAAACACTTTATATAATTGTTTAACAATAAATTAATAACAGAAACTATTTTATGCATGTGACTCTACAGGAGACAGTTTGGTGGGTTAAAAATAAGCACTTTGTAACGTTATTGTTCTTATATTGCATAAGAATGATTTCTAAAATAATTTATGAAATTCCATAAGAAATGTTTGTTTGTTTAGTGTCAAGCCCAGAGCTACAAAATGGACTTTCTGTGCTCTGCTAACCGCATGTATCGCAACCTGATTTGTAGCGTTATAAGTCTTCAATCTTACCGCTGGACCACCGAAGAGCCCTTAAGAAAAGTCATTCTTTTGAACAAATGTTTAAAAAGACAGAATTGAAAAACTTTCTAGTTTAGATCATTTTGATGATAATAGTAGACTAGATTCGAAAAGCTGTATTTTATTCAAGTGATATTTTTTTGAGTAATTGTTATATTTAATATTCATAAATTCAAACTGTGCTTTTGAGTAGCTTTTAAAATTCGTAAATATAAATATAGTAACATTTAACATTATACTTTAAATATAGTAACATTTAACATTATACTTTAATTTATAAATTGTGAAATAATTTACTGGACACCTCATATCTACTTTCTGAATTTTGTCTTAGAAAACAAAACCCGCGATATATTATATATTATCTCAGTATAATACTATAAGAGTTACGGTTTAAGCGCCGAAAGATGTCTCTCATCATCCATCTCAACTGGCGATTTTGTCTTGGAAAACAAGACCCGCGATATATTTCGTTCAATACTTGTCAGTTGGGTTCGTCGACTACGGACAAAAATTATCTCAGTATAATACTATAAGAGTTACGGTTTAAGCGCCGAAAGATGTCTCTCATCATCCATCTCAACTGGCGATTTTGTCTTGGAAAACAAGACCCGCGATATATTTCGTTCAATACTTGTCAGTTGGGTTCGTCGACTACGGACAAAAATTATCTCAGTATAATACTATAAGAGTTACGGTTTAAGCGCCGAAAGATGTCT
>NW_013674117.1:0-3760 GCF_000517525.1 Limulus polyphemus
TATTTCTAGTTTTACTATGTAACATTATAATTTTCATCTCTAATTTTATTATGTAACATTATAGTTTTCATCTCTAGTTTTATTACGTAACATTTTAGTTTTCATCTCTAGTTTTACTATGCAACATTATAGTTTTCTTCTCTAGTGTTATTATGTAACATTATAATTTTTATTTCTAGTTTTACTATGTAACATTATAATTTTCATCTCTAATTTTATTATGTAACATTATAGTTTTAATCTCTAGTTTTACTATGTAACATTATAGCTTTCATCTCTTGTTTTACTATGTAACATTATAGCTTTCATCTCTTGTTTTACTATGTAACATTATACTTTTCATCTCTAGTTTTACTAACGGTTACATATCACATCTTAAACTTCTGATCATATGTAAGTTAATTGCACATATCACATCTTAAACTTCTGATCATATGTAAGTTAATTGACATATCACATCTTAAACTTCTGATCATATGTAAGTTAACTATACATATCACATCTTAAACTTCTGATCATGACTATACATATCACGTCTTAAACTTCTGATCATGACTATACATATCACGTCTTAAACAGTGTAGAGTCAAACCACAACTCAACTTATCCATCAAGAGCACAAAGTGTAGGTCATGATTACGAAAGAGAACCCAGAACCCCTGTAAAAAAGAAGGAAATGAATTCTGGTATACATTTGGAAGCTAATAATCAATAACATTTGAGATAAATCTAGTTCCTAACGGTTATTAACTGGAACTACAGAAATCCTATTTAACCACATATCTGTTACCACGTTGCAATCACCATGGATTATTTGCCTTTGGCCGACTTACACACGGTAAGTTCAGTGAAGTCTTGTAAAAGCCTTAAACAGTGGGTTCTGAAACCACTTCGCTATTTTTCGTAGAAATTAGTCACACAAAGGAGTTTGCTACATTGGACAATGTGTAATCAAAATGATCATGTATGACGATATAGAAAGTACATTCAAAAGCAACTTGATTTGTTTTGATTTTTTGATGTAGTTTACCTAATCATTTCTTTGCAACATTCACACTAGTCATTATTTTCATCTTTTGGTCTTGCTGGATAATACCTTTCTACATCTGTGGACATTTATGATTCTTATATCTATTCAATCCAACTTATGAAAAGTAACACTATTATCTTTTGTTTAAATTCTCACTAATATAAAGGGTTGAGTACTTCACAGTCTATGTCCCCACGTCTGATCATGCCCTGTCTGGAGACCGTGCATCTTGACAATAGCCCTGTATAGTAATTTCCATTACAAAATACTCCGTTTTAAGACTGGCATGTCCAAAGCACAACAATCCTTTCTGCTAGCTTGCCATAATTCATCCAATGTATGAAGATGATAGTTTCTAAGCACCTGTTTTCAAAGCGCAATCGCACAGAAAAACATAGGCGCTACGTTCGACACCTTTACTGGTATGTCTTCATATGGAATAGCAAGAATGCCTGTTTCATTCTCCAGCTAATTGAAGAATGCGATGGTTGAACATGGTTATGACTGGAAGCCTTATCTTAGTGAATCCATGCCCTGATGACCTCGTCTCGTCTGCGTATAAAACCCGTATTTATGTATGGTACAAAGGACCTAGAACTTAGATCCACTCTCTTAATCTCCAGCGATAAGCACGAATCCCTTAGCAAATATTTCCTGGCTTGCCGTGTACCACTTTTTTACACAAGTGTAATTTGCAGAGATTTATTATTATGCTGTTTTCTCAGCCCATTTTATACATACCTCTGTCATTTGAAGAATTGTGTATTGTACTCCCACTGTGATATGTACAATTTGATTCTTGGTAATTTTCTGTGTTGTATTTTTTACACGTATTGTGGTCTGCCGTGTTTAATACTTGATAGTGTTTTGTGTTATCTTTCACATACTGTAATTTGCAGAGTTTGGTTTATGGTAGTTTTTCGTGTTGTTTGTTTTATACATACTGTGATCGGCATTGTTTGATTCATAATAATTTTCTGTGTTGTTTATTTTACATATATTGTGATGTGCAGTGTTTAATTCTTAATAGTTTTCTGTGTTGTTTATTGTACACGTATTTGTGCTCTGTCGTGTTTAATTCGTGGTAGTTTTTGCGGTGTTTATTTTACATATACTGTGATCTGCAGTGTTTGAGTTTGATACTTTTTCGTGTTATTTATTTTCCCCTTGTGTTATCTACGTTATTTGCTTCATAACAGGTTCCTGTGTTGCTTATTTTATACACAGTTTGTAATATGCTCCTTGATTGTTTTTTGTATTTTTACTTTCCATCTTCTGTGATCTGTGCAGTCCACTATTGTCTTAGTGTGTTTCTCTTTATGCTGATCATAAAATTCAGATATTATTCTTGCAGCTTAAACAGACAATTTTGGCTCTTGTCCAAATCGCCATTCCTCTTTATTTTATGCCTTATCTTTTGTCAGCAAACTTACTGCTGTTCTATAATAATGTCAAGGCTATTTGCTAAGAGCTGATCCCTTGAAATTGTTATTGTTTAACGTTAGAACTGTGATAAGCGTGAACACTCTGCAGTCCCAGCGTTCATTCACATCCATGCTTTCGATGATATTGTTGAAAATAGCATCTTGAAAGAATAGGGCTTGTATACCGAAAATAAATTAGCACAGACATCAAATGTTTCGAGTGCCAAACTTAAGAGAGGGCCCTCTCCGTCCCCGTGTGATCAGGCTTTAAGTAGGAAAAAATAGCACCACGCAGTCGATACTCCCATCAAAACCGCCGGCTACTCCACTATTTCGTTCTTTCAAGGCTTCTGACAAGCTGAGCATGGCACCAGGCAGAATTTGGGTGAGACCTCGTACCCACATATATTGCGACAATTACAATTTCGGAAGTAATCTTTACTCGGAAGCCTTGGAAGCTCTAAACAAGAAATATTTCCCACACTTTTCATCAGACCTAGTGATTACAGAGAAGAAATCAAAAGGAGTGGTAAGAAATGGTCAGTTCTTGGAACCACCAGCTTCAGAAAACGACTTGTTCTTCTCAGAGGACGAACGGACTGGGCACACTTCAAGCCTGCAGCGATCTTCGACGACCATTTTCAACCAGCCTGAAGTGAGTCCTTTACCACCTTATCCTACGTCTGATGTTAGCTGTATAGAACAAGATGTGACAAAACGACATCAGATGCAAGAAAAACATGGAAAAAGACGACAAGCCCGATCATTTCACGAAGTCCATCTTCGATATTTGGAAGATCGGCATGAAGCACTTCAATATCAATTTGAACAGGAAGAAAGAGAGAGGGAGGAACAGGAACGGAACAAGAGAGCAGCTTTACCTGTGTTTCTGGAGAAAGATGTCCTCCAACGTTTTCCACAGACAAATTTGCACAATTTAAAAATTACGGCAGAAGAAGAACTGGCGGAAATTCCAAATGAAAGATGGTAGTTTGTAGAATAAATCTTTTTTTATTTTAATCATAAAGATGGTAGTTTGTAAAATAAATCTTGTTTTGTTTTAATCATAAAGATGGTAGTTTGTAAAATAAGTCTTGTTTTATTTTAATCATAAAGATGGTAGTTTGTAAAATAAGTCTTGTTTTATTTTAATCATAAAGATGGTAGTTTGTAAAATGAGTCTTGTTTTATTTCAATCATAAAGATGGTAGTTTGTAAAATGAGTCTTGTTTTATTTCAATCATAAAGATGGTAGTTTGTAAAATAAATCTTGTTTTATTTCAATCATAAAGATGGTAGTTTGTAA
>NW_013674117.1:4419-17873 GCF_000517525.1 Limulus polyphemus
AAGTATACTACACTGTTCTCCTCTACAAAATAAAGTATACTACACTGTTCTCCACTACAAAGTATACTACACTGTTCTCCTCTACAAAATAAAGTATACTACACTGTTCTCCACTACAAAGTATACTACACTGTTCTCCTCTACAAAATAAAGTATACTACACTGTTCTCCACTACAAAGTATACTACACTGTTCTCCTCTACAAAATAAAGTACACTACGCTGTTCTCCACTACAAAATATTTTAAAAGAAATATTATCTTGTTTATATTAATGAAGTTCACAGGTGTAACAGAAATTCGAAATATTTAATCATTTCTCTTAGCAACGATAATGCCACGAAACTTGTAAATAATTATTGAGATTAAGAATAGAAATCTTTTAAACCTTTTCAGCAACCAGATGAAGATTGAGCAGTTAACCAAGCGGCTGGAAGAAACAGAATCAAAGATAAAGACAGAGGTGGCTCGAGTCAAGAAGCAATACCAGCTTCAGGTCACCGAACTTGAGATGTCGCTGGACTCTGCAAACAAACATAATATCGACTTGCAGAAAACTACCAAGAAGCAGAATCTGCAAATCACAGTACGTTTAAAATAAGCCGCACTGAAAACTATGAAGAAAGAAACCCTTTCCTTAAAACAAACAGTAGAGAAAGCCATAAGTAGTTACACTTAACACAGGATATTTGTATTAAGCCTATTATACTTTTATCACTGCATTCTTTATTCAGTCCCTTAAGGTTCTTCAACAACAAGAAGAAGAATGTGTAATAGTATTTAAACAACGGTATGTCTGTCCCCTATATTAAATGTGAACGACGCGTTTCACTCTATACAAAACTCATTCGACGTTTGGGACACAACCAAAACATCAGTGATAGGAAGACTATTTACAACAACGGTTGTTATGGTGTGCACACCTTTTCTAAGCTGGAGAAGCATGTTTATAATTAAATATACTTGTCATAAGACATCATGTTAGGCCTATTATATTTCTAATACTACATTCTTTACCAGTACAGCACCACAACGGGTTTAGTACAGCTTCACATTAGGCTTACTAACTGAAGAATTCACGAGACCCGAGTATAGAATCACAACAGGATAGTAGATATAGTAAACAATTCATCACAACATATTAGTAACTGTAGAGCTCACGAGAAGTTAAAGATTCATCACAGCAACGTAATTGATTTAAGTTAAAAACTCATGATATAATTACAACATTGTTATATAATTAACTGTCTAAACCATCCACACCAGAAGAATTATCACTCATTACCCCTTTAAAGACGTTCATGTACTTCATTTATAGGTTCATATACATATTCGAATCCATATAAAGTTTTGAAACGAACCATATTTATAACACATTAGCAGTTTCCAGGAATTGTCTGAAATGAACCATATTTATAACACATTAACAGTTTCTCAGGTATTGTCTGAAACGAACCATGTTTATAACACGTTAACAGTTTCTCAGGAATTGTCTGAAATGAACCATATTTATAACACATTAACAGTTTCTCAGGTATTGTCTGAAACGAACCATATTTATAACACATTAACAGTTTCTCAGGAATTGTCTGAAACGAACCATATTTATAACACATTAGTAGTTTCTCAGGTATTGTCTGAAATGAACCATATTTATAACACATTAACAGTTTCTCAGGAATTGTCTGAAACGAACCATATTTATAACACATTAACAGTTTCTCAGGAATTGTCTGAAACGAACGTTCCTGCTTTTGTGACATAATCACTTCATTCCCAAGATGTATGCTCGATTGATCCTGTTTTTATGTCATAATTCCACTCATACACACAAGTGAAATATTGATGCACAGATTTATAGAAATTAGAAAAAGGTGGAAATTAGTCTTACTTTGGAAGTATGTAATGGAAGTGATGCCACATTAGGACTTTTAACAGTGTGGTATAAAGACAGTCCTTTTTCAAACACTTACAGAATCCAGACTAGCCCTTGTTTCGTCCAACTCGGCCTGGAAAGCTTGACAACGGCGTTGACAAACCTCAAGCTGATCCACTGTTTGCTGAAGTTTTTGATGGTTTTCGTCGTAATGGGATTTCAATTCCTTGAAAGTAGAGTGAAAAACTAGTAGAGTCATTCATTTTCCAATTTCACATTATGTTAAACATAGAAATACTTTTTGAACTAGTTGATTAATTGTTTTCTAAATTTGAAACTCAAAATAGTTTTACTGATAACAGTTTGCAAGAACGGAACTTCGTCTTTCACTTTCCAAGTAAGTTCAGGTTGGAAGGGAGAGCAGAGACAATTCCTGAGAAACTGTTAATGTGTTATAAATATGGTCTCTTGGGGATGAGTGGAATTATGACATAAAAACAGGGTCAATCGAGCATACATCTTGGGAATGAAGTGATTATGTCACAAAAGCAGGAACATCTCTTGGGGATGAGTGGAATTATGACATAAAAACAGGGTCAATCGAGCATACATCTTGGGAATGAAGTGATTATGTCACAGAAGCAGGAACATCTCTTGGGGATGAGTGGAATTATGACACAAAACCAATGTCGTTCAGGCATATTTCTAAACGTTGTCAATGTGATGTGTACCTTAGACCGTCCAAGGCGGTGATCATGCAAGTTTACGATTATTTCAATCCTGTTCACGAGCTTGCTTACTAACTACAGGAAAAACTTTCAAGTTTAAATATACCTTAGCAAAAACATATTCTTCTCTAACTTAGATTGGTAACTGAACCAGATAAGTATGATAAAGCCAGGTTTCTTCAGGTGTTAACAATTTATCCACACCACCCATAGACAGAAGGTAGACTAAAAACAATTGTCAAAATTAACTGAAAAGGTAAAAAAAAAGTTGGAATAGATACCACCGTTTATGTTCCATTTGTTAATAATTTTCTTACCACTCAGCCACTGCTTCTGTTCTTATTTAATGATCTTCTTAATATTTGGCCACACATTATATTCATTTTGTTAATAATATTTTAAACATTCTTCTCTGTGTTATTTTTACTTGCGATCTTTTTAACATTTGACTACTTATATACCCTTTGTAGTAATCATCTGAAAATCTGACCACTGTTTATGTTCCTACTGTTAGTGAGTGTTTTAGCATTTAACTATAGTTTATTTTTGCTTGTTAGTGGGGCCTTTTAACATTTGGTTACAATTTAATTTCTTCTCTTAGTAACTATTCTAAAATATGGCCATAGTTTATGTGGACTTTAGTTCTTATTTAGAGTTCTCACTTTAATTCTTAAGCCATAATTTCTCCAACGATTTGTTCCAGCAATCATTTCTTTCTTTAGTACCAACACCTGTCTGACCTTATTTTAACCTGTCTTTCCATATAATAATGTTCCAAGCTGATGGACTGGTTTGGGGTGTAAATACAACAATATCACAGTCAGTTTGTTAATTACTAAGTTATCAGACTTATACAGTCAACATGATTTATGTATGTCTCTCTTAATGGTGTTCACCGGAACTTTGATCGAACTTGAACCCAGGATCTCTGGCTAAAAAGGTCAGTATTAACTAATGTACTTGATGTCTCAAAAAAGTATTATCTTTTGATTGATTAGGACAAGACACTTGAGAAAAAAAGTTTTCCGTTGTTTATAAAAAAAGGAACGAATGCAAAGTTTGAAGGGGCATAATATAGCCATGTTTTATAATCAAAGGGTTTTACGAAATTAATGATCCCCCGACGTTTGACATACAAGCCTTCATCAGGATTAAGTATTTCTGGTGAGGTTGAGGTGATCGAATATCAATCTTTGTCATGGTTAGTAGCATATATATAATCACTATAATTCAAATTATTAACTAATTACTAACTTTTTTTAACTATTGGATACTAATTACTAACTAGTTTATATCCTACGTTTTGTTTCCTAATCTCTGGTGTTTTCAAGGACGTCCTGAGGACTGTGTTTTATGGTGTTAGTAGCCAAAAGTCCATCATGTGTCGTCTTGAAGATTAGTAGGAAATGTTAAAAGTTTAGCTATTACCCTGGAAAGGAGTCGAACACTTAGTCATTACCCTAGTGAGGAGTCAGAAAGTTAGTCATTACCCTGGTGAATGATTGAAAACTTAGTCATTACCATAGTGAAGATTTGAAAACTTAGTCATTACCATAGTGAAGAACTGAAAACTTAGTCATTATCATAGTGAAGGGTTGAAAACTTAGTCATTACTATAGTGAAGGGTTGAAAACTTAGTCATTACCCTGGTGAGGGATTGAAAACTTAGTCATTACCATAGTGAAGGATCGAAAACTTAGTCATTATCATAGTGAAGGGTTAAAAACTTAGTCATTATCATAGTGAAGGGTTGAAAACTTCGTCATTACCCTGGTGAAGGATTGAAAACTTAGTCATTACCCTGGTGAGGAGTCAAAAACTTAGTCATTACCCTGGTGAAGGATTGAAAACTTAGTCATTAACCTGTTGAAAATTTTAAAGCTGGTTATTTCTCTGACCTAATGTTTCAAATAAAGAAAGTTGGATATCAAAGAGCTTTTCAATCATTTCTAATATAATGAAGAGACGCCCTTTAATTTTAGTGTAATCGGTATTAAGAAATTCATTAAACCAAACTACACATCATAAAATCATATATCTGCTACTTTTCACCAGAAAAGAATCACTAATATTCTATTGGGTGCCAACCCAATTAATTAGTTCTGGTAGCGAACAAAAAAGTCACCTTTGTAGGTATTTAATTCGAAATCTACAAGAAATCGTATAAAAAGAGAAACATCTTTATTTTCGATCCCAGTCATTAGGCTTGACGAATTTCATTATTTCACTAACTTTGACATTTCTCGTCAACACACAAGTCTTCCATTTAACAAGTCCACCTCCCTCTCCTATGATAGAGGACACTGCTATTGATATTTCAATATTTTCACAGAATGAGAACAAACAAAATGACACCCTCCACTGCCTTTGCCACAGTTTTTAAAACAAGATGAATCTTCATAAATAGCACATCATAGTGAGAAAGACTGTAATAAAGCTGTGTACTTCATTCGCATTTGCAGATATTTTTAATCTAATTATCAAGGTTTTCTTGACATAGCAGAAGAGATTTAACCATTAGAACTCTCTGAGTGAAGCCCCTTAGTGGCACAGTGGTACGTCTGAAGCCAGGTTTCGATACCTATGGTAGGCAGAGCACAGATAGCACTTTGTGTAGCTTTGTGCTTAACAACAACTCTGACTAAAGTCGTTTCACTAAAAAAAATCAATATCTGGATTTAGGTACCAGCATCGTTAATCAAACATTTAATTCCAAAGTTTTCAGTTAATTAGACAGATGCTTTTCATACTTTATTACTTACAGGTTATTGGACACTCATATCTGAGTCATCCAAACATATATTTATGCATCTTTATTATCAAACCAACGTGGCAAACGTATTACAGCAGATGATCAACAAATGCTTAGCAAAACAAAAATGTTTTCTGAATAAGAAAACCTAAATTTTAAGATAACACCCCTAATGTAATTGACAAAAAGTGGTCACAGAGTCTTTTTCTTGTTTTAATATTTGGTTGTGCTCCCTCTGGCTTTTATAACTGCTTGACATCGCTGATTGTAGTCAGGGGTGAGTTCATGATGCCACACATGGAATAGGGTTTCCTGCAGTTCAAGATCGTTTCTAGGTTCCTTCTCTTGAATTTTGTTACCTTCCAACAGTTTTTGATAGGGTTGAGAACTGGGCTGTTGCCTGGCCAGTGTAGTGTCTTGATCCTCTCCTTTCAAAGATAGTTCTTAACTTGAAGAAATGAAATTTGAGATGTCCCTTCAATACATGTAGATTAAATTTTCCTCTTTATTTCATATCTAATGCATAGAGTGCATGAATATTACCAATATTTTAACTTTGTGGCATGGAACAGAGTCATCCTGGAGTGTGTACTGGTCAGCTCTACCGAAGTTATCCCGAATTGTTGACTTTAGCCGGGACTCGAGGATCTTGATGTACATGTTGGCATTGACAGTGCCCTTTACAATAATCATACGTCCCACACTCTGGCCAGAGATACATCACATGACCTTGTGGATGCTTCACAGATGCACTCGATGAAACTCTTATCCTGGTTAATGTTATACAAAGGGCTTCCCACCAGACCTGTGAAAGTTGATCTTTGATTCATCCGAGAAGACCACTTTGCTCCACATTGCTTCAATCCATTCATCATGCTCTTTGGCCCAGTTGAGCTTCATCTTCCTCATTTTGTTTATGAGGAGGGGGTTTCGTTCTTGTCCATCTTACTGGAAGACCGGCTGAACACAGGCAAGACCAAATGGTTGCAGTAACAGCGACTCCTGAAGTTTCCAAATAGCAATAATCTTAATACAGTAATTGATCCCTGTCACTTTACAATATACATGGGATGGGCAACAGGAAGTAGCAAATAATCTTAAACCCTAAGTAGCAGCTGAGAAGAAAACGATAAGACTTGAAAAAGCTGATAATAATAATAATCAGACTTAGAAAAGAAAGTAACAGCAATGGTAAATGTGACAATTAGAATGGTGGAAATATTTATTGTATCACCCGATGTTTTCTTCAAAATCATCATCTGTTTGAGGCACTAATGCATGGATGTGAAGAGTTGCTTCATGGATGACGCAGTACTGTCTAATTATTACCAAGGGTATTGCATCAGCCATAATATTTGGCTATAAGTAAGGTTCTTAATGAGAGTAAATTTAAAAGCCTATCTGCTACAGTGTGCTAAGGGTTACGAGCTAACTCCACAGAAGAAAGCACTTATTTGTTTCTTTGAGCAAAGAGGGACTTTTGATAACACAGATTGATTGAAGAATTAAATTTAACCAGTCTACTGTTAGATGATGGGTCTAGAGATGTAGGGGGACTGGCTGTGTGAGGTGATGGAAGGGGTAGGAATATAGCTTCCACAGCACCTGACGATTATGTGCGGAAACAGACGAGCCTGCAGAATCGTTGACTCTCGTCACAGATCTCAAAATTGTATGGCTATTGTATGACTCAATTGTGAATTTAATTTGTGATTTATTATTAGTGTTTATCTTTAAAAAATAAGTTTTTTGCTATAATTTCTGAGCCCTTCTGCTACCCGACTCTCTAATTAAACAATTACATGTATCGTAATAATTTTCTAAGGTGCTAGACTACTTTAAAGTAACACTGTTGGGCTTTAATAGGCTTTCATTGATCACAAGACGAACGTAGAGTCAGTTGTGCAAAGTTTCGCGCTTACTGATGTCAACTTCTTTAACGGACCATTTAATTTACGACAGTACATAATACAAACCACTAATGTTGATGTGTTTCGTAAGAAAGGTATACTTTATTTTTTCTTTAATGTTACTTTCATTAAACAGTACAGGTTAGACTGTTTAACACGTAAATATTTATTATTTTTGATTTATTATAATATAAAGATTGTTTACTAATATGATGTTCGAGCATAGTGAGATATCATTAGGATAACGGCCGAAAATGCCGTGAGGATATCCAACCATTCCAAAATTTAACGCTACTAATCAGCGGTCCTCCAGTGGAACAGTGGTAAATCTACGGACTTACAATGCTAAGATCTGGGGTTCGATTTCCCGTGATGGATGCAGCAGATAACCCAATGTGCCTTTGCTTTGCTCCCAAACAAACAAGGAAAAGTACTAATCAGCGTTAGAACTATCATGGCGTCATGGTTCAATACTTACTTCAACTCTTTGTTAACTCTGTTAGCAATTCCAAGATAAATGTCAGGCAAAAGAAAAAAATTCAGAAACGTCGCTAGATAATACATATATATCTTTTCAATTTCACCGTTATGTTTCCACAGTGATTGTATTCTAAAATATAAAGTTTATTGATCCATCCAGGTTTGCAGTAAACTCAAGTGACTTATCCCAAATAGAAGCTGCCATATTACATTTTGAGCCAACTTTTAAGCAATACCGGAAATCAACGATAACAGAAAACTTTGACATTAGCGCACTAACACTGAATGACAACGTTGAAGTTTGACGTATATTTAATTAGCTATACCGGATTTATTTACATTGCTTGCTTTGATCAGAAGATAATATTAATATTGTAAATAAAAGAACACAATTAAACTTTTAGAAATGTGAGGGTGAGCCGAGTAGTTGCCTTAATAAAATCACAAAATTTATATTTCTTAAATATTTATTGGAAAATCTTATATTTTCTCACTTGGTAATCTTATCTTCAAGCATTATGAAACATCCTCCTACAACACTGTTATACAACATTGATGATTTTACTAACAAGCTGATTTTCTTATTGTTGTTGGAATATAAAATACTTCTGTACTAATTTAATGATATATATATATATATTGTACTTCTAAAAATACTGCATTCTTCAGGCACAGCGCTTCAAAAGAACTGCCGAACAGTCTCTAGAAGAAGCTCAGTCTCTTGTTAAAGAGCTTACCACCGAGAACACGAGACTCATTTGTGACAAGACTAACGTGGAGACCGAGCTGTCTGGTTTGCAGGCTGACTATGACGTGCTCCAAAAAGAACTTAAGGTAAATAAAATCACGAAGAACACTTATCTAATGTCGATTTTAATCTTTTTTTTTATCTCAGTTCAAACAAAACGACTGTAGAGAAGTGAACTGAATAAAGACCACAATCATAATTGATAAACTTTTTATTCATATACAAAAACGTTCTTAAATATAGGCAACTGAAGAACGCGCTACCCGGGCCGAGACAGAGCTAAGACACACTAAAGACCGATTGACTCAGGAACAAGACCGTTTCCTTAAGATGGACTCCATCAAAAACGCACTGGAGGTGGAAGTGCGGAATCTGCAAAACCGGATAGAAGAAGTGGAGTCCAACGCCTTGGCGGGTAGCAAACGAATGATTGCGAAGCTGGAAACAAAGGTGCGCTTATTTATCCCTGAACTACTAAACCTAAATAGAAATACAGTACTATGATGTGGTATAAAATTAGATCTCTGAGGTTTTATTTATCTGTTTTACTGTTCCTTTAATGTCATTATTTCACAACTGTTCTCAGTTAAAGAATGTTTCGTGATAATTCAGTGGGTATGCATAATGTTGAAAGTCTGAATGTTATTTCACTCGAGATCATCCTAGATAAAGATCACGAAATAATATTCCTCTAATACGCTGATAGGGATCGAACACACTCTGCAAATATGTTTATTATCCCGACATGAAGCGTAAAAATGTTTTTACTTGGTGTTTGAAACACGAAATAATATTCCTCTAATACGCTGATAGGGATCGAACACACTCAGCAAATATGTTTATCATCCCGACATGAAGCGTAAAAATGTTTTTACTTGGTGTTTGAAACAGAGTGAAAGTTATACGTAGTTATATGACTAAGATAAGTACGTTTTATCATAAGATCCGGGACATTGAAATCGACTACGAAGAAGAGAAACGCCGCCATGCGGAGACACAGAAGGTGATACGCAAGAAGGAACACCGTCTTAAAGAACTGCTTCTGCAGACAGAAGAAGATCACGATACCATCCTTAGTTTGAAAGACTGTGTGGAAAGTTTGAGCGAAAAATGCAAAACATACAAGCGTCAACTGTCTGAACAAGTTAGTTGTTATTTATTTAAACATAAATACACAGAGGGTTGAATAAATAGATAATCTCGAACACCTTCATTTCTGTTATTATTTTGTAAACTAGACAATAATAGGCATTTTGAGTTAGCAACAGATGGATCTTGGTGGCTCAGTGGTAAGTCTGAGTGCTTATAATGCTAAAAATCGGGTTTCGATACCCGCGGTGAGCAGAACACAAATAGCTTATTGTGTAGCTTTGTGCCCAACAATAATAACCAAACAAAAAATCACCATATAAAGTACTTTTATTTCTAGTGTTTCTCTCTATCACGTTCATTTAAACGGCCATAAACGTTTCGACAACAAAGTGTCATACATTCTAAACAACGTAAATCTTTAATAACAAAGTTCTATTCACGGGTCAAATTGAACATCTTTTGCCGTCCTTTCAATTAAAACATCTCCTCAACCAAAAACATGGTCTCTCTTCACTCTTGGATTGTCTAAAAATACACGTGTGGCGACTGCAAAGCCACCTATAAAGCAAAAACTAAACTACATTTTCCCGCATCCATAAGTACATGGAAGTGTCATTTAAATCAGGTGGAATACTTTTAAGTCCATCGAATTCGACGATTCAAAAACACAGACACGAAACTGGACATCGGATAATTCACTCAGGATTCACCATTATACGCAACTAGCTGAAGGCCTGTCATATGACGATAAATACTTATTTATTTTGATTCGGTAAATTTGTTCTAAATAATTGTTTTATCAATATATTTTCTAAAATAAATGAAATTATAATAAGACTGTATTTAAAAAAAATTATTGTCTCTTTTCTAATATTTCACGAAAAATATTTTGTAACTTGTCATCACTTGTGTATGTCTGTGAAATTTTATACTTGCGTAGGATTACATACAATTAAAATGTAATATTAATTTAGCAAAAACACACACATTAATGGGAAGACCTCTATAACATCAAAACAACAGAAAAATAAAAAGTTAATCTCAAACACATAAGCTACTGAAATTTGTCATATTCTAAACGTTTATGTTTATATTGTTACGACAGCGGAAGTCACGTGACTCTAGTAACACGTGATGAGTATGTAGACGATTCAAGAAGAGACGAGATGTACGCTTTTATAGTATATAAGCCGGCAAATAAAGTGACGGCAAGAATATAGTTGCAGATAGAAAGACTGAGGATAGACACACGGATAATCGTGTCAAGCGGGCACCGTAAGATTGAAAACATAGACGGACAATTGAGTCAAGCGCGGTAGTAAGTAAAGTGCGTGAATCGTTTGTTGTAAATTTTAGCGTGTGTCTAAGGTAAGGTGACTGTGGAAATTAAGTGTATTGCAAAGTTGAATTGAGAAAGAATAAACTAGTTTTATTTGACAAAGGACTTGTATCACTGAAGTTCTTCGGAAAGAATTTTTTCGAGTAATTAACAAACGACCAGAAACGTAACAACACCCTCTTGACACCAAAAAAGTCCGCCTTTTCCGATTTGAGACCAATTGTTTATCGTTTTGCCAAAAGTTGCTATATTGGTCCCTTTGACCTTACTTTGCGGCGCCAAAAAGGCCTCTGAGACCGCGGTCACATAGCCCATATTACCTCTCGCACAAAGTTGTATCTGTAACTCGAGTTTGTGGCTTTAAACATGTGGCCGTGCATGAGGTGCAAACCCACAGAGAGAGAGAAACATTCGAGCTTATATACATATATATATTAAGAAGGAATAGTTTAGGGATCACAAATTAAATTTTCAATTTTACTTTTGTGAAAAGAAATATGTAATATCATCATGCCCCCTCAGTGGCACAGCGGTATGTCTGCGGATTTACAACGCTAGAAACCGGGTTTCGGTGCTCTGCCCACCACGGGTATAGATATCCCATTGTGTAGCTTTGTATTTAATTACAAACTATAGGTTAATTTTTCCCCCAGTGACACAGCGGTATGTCTACGGACTTACAACGCTAGAATCCGGGTTTCGATACCCGTGGTGGGCAGAGCACGGATAGCCCATTGTGTAGCTTTGTATTTAATTACAAACTATAGGTTAATTTTTCCCCCAGTGACACAGCGGTATGTCTACGGACTTACAACGCTAGAATCCGGGTTTCGATACCCGTGGTGGGCAGAGCACAGATAGCCCATTGTGTAGCTTTGTGCTTAATTACAAACAAACAAATAAATCTGATATTTCTTTTCAGTTTCTTAAAGTTCAGACACGAAACATTCATAATATATATATATAAATCATCGATTTATTCTGTAGTGACAGAAAACTCTTTGTGTTACTATTAACAAGTTTCATTTCATCAACGTGAAAAATGGAACACAACTTGACAAGTCTTTCAAACTGGCCATGTTAAAGGAATGGTGAAGTGTTTGGACAAAACGCTCTTCGAAAATGTTTTGGCGATGATTTAATATTCACGAAACCTTTATCTACATAATACCTACTTTGATCTATCGCCAGCTGCTCGTGGTAGAGCTCTAGATTTCGAATTTCGTGAGCCGGGTTCGAACCCGTGCGACATTAAAAAAACAACATTCACTGTACTTTAAGCTGTGGTACATTATAAGGGTTACTCTTAGCGTGAATGTTAAGATGCTGCAGACTGGTGGCAGATAGCCTTAGTAACTTTGATATAAATACAAATGCTATATTTCAATTAGATTTTGTTAATCCAAAATACACAAAACATTTAATCTACCGAATAATAGCTCATGTAGAACCTATTAATGGTTTCAGCAAGGTTTACTTATAAAGGAAGAATTTTAATTGGATGAAATTAAACCACTCGCCAAAGGCATACGTCAAAATATTTTTCGTAAGCAATCATTTCTAACCCAATTATAAAATGGTATACTTTTTTTTATCAATATCTAAAAGTTTAGATGGAAATTAAAAGCCCATTTTTCATAGATAGACGGACAAAAACTTTGATTTTTTAGCCGCGTCATAATGGCTCATAGAACGTCTCTGAGTTTGTTTGTTTTTTCGAGTTTTAACTCATAGCTCCATCATCTGTTGACGGAATTGAGATCTAATTACAGTTTTGGACTCAGGAGGTCAAACCCTTTTGATTAATGCATTTGACTAAGCCCAAGGTCTCGTAGATTAATATATTCTAATCTTGCCTAAAAGAATTTCAGTTTGAGGGTATACTGTTAGAGATCCTAATGAGTAATAAAATCGAATCGAGTATACGCGCCCCACTCTTGGTATTGCTGGCGCACAAAATATATATCTAATAAAAAAGGGAAAAAAAGGCCTCGTGCATTAATTTATTCTAATTCTGCCTAAAAGAATTTCAAGTGGCGCGGATATTGAAGATTCCCTTATATTACTTTTTTTAAACTCCATCATTTCTTTCACAATTCACGGTGAGTTGTTTTTCATATTCTGACTTTTGATACTTAGCTGCAAAAGAAAGAACGAGATATTGAGCTACTAGTGCCCTCTCAAAGACAAAAAACAAACAAATCCACTTGATGGACGTGGTACCACCTCTCTATCAGTGTGATTGGCTGAATAACTCGCGTACTTTCTGCTCCGTTAGGCTAGCGTGTTGTAATCGTCGTTTACTCAGTCGTTATCGTCGATATCTTATAGTTTCTTGTATCACACGACAGAGGGAGTAAGGAGTTGAGTGTTTTTCAAATTCTTTACAAATATATATATACTTCCAATTACTTTGATAAATAATTGGGGGAAACGTGATATAAACTCAAAGAACGCCACCCCCCTCCCCAGTAGCACAGCGGTATGTCTGCGGACTTACAACATTAGAAACCGGGTTTCGATACCCGTGG
>NW_013674117.1:18873-22206 GCF_000517525.1 Limulus polyphemus
AGATAGCCCTTGTGTAGCTTTGTGCATAATTAGAAACAAACAAGCAAACAAATAATATCATTATTAGCTTTCTGACCTTCAAATAGTGACGCGACTATCTATTTAGTCGCCAGGGTATCTTAAGCAATATTTTTAATGCTCAAAATACCCTGAAAATACGTTATTTTAACTTAAAAAGGTGAAAATATCGACATTTGAGAGCATTACATCACTGGTCAAGACTTCAGTCTGAGGGCTAATATCTGGGTTTCAACACTCGTGGTGGGAACAGCACAGATAGCCCATTATGTAGTTTTGTGCTTAATAACAAAACAAATCGCCAACGTCAATAAACAAACGACACAGCGAAATGCCACCATTCTATTTCTCAGTCTTTTTTTGCCGAATTCGTTTGACTATATTATTTTCTCTATTTCTCAAAAAAATTATAGTTTGAATTGTCTTATAATGTTTTCGATTGTTTAGATTATTTGAGCATAACGTTCTATTATTTCATGTAAAACATTTTTTTTTGTATGTATTTGTTCATTACCTGCAAATGGACATTAATTAGAATTTGGACTTATATATATTTTGATGTTACGTTCAAACCTGCTTCTTGATAAAGCCATATAGTGTTCACCATGAGAAAATACTGGTTACGAAAGAAATATTCCTAGACGGTTAAATTTCCGACCTGTGACTTGTTAATTGTGATGGCAAAGGCAAAAAAAACAACAAAAAACTGTAGGATCAAAAGCAAGTTCAAAAAGGTACAAGATAAATAAAAAATTGGTAGTTTAAAAACCTCTAAATAAGGATCGTAAAAAAGTAAGGAAACAAGGTTAGAGATACTGTAGACATTATTTACTCAATCTACAAATCCCTATTTTGAGTCCATGCTGTTACCAAGAATTACATTTGGCGGAGTCAAAATAGGGATTTATAGTTTGAGTAAACAATGTTTACAGTATCTCCTGCCTTGTTTCCTTAATTTTTATTATCCCTATTTCCAGGTTTTCAAATTCCCTATTTATTATTTATCTTGTTTGCTGGCTTTTTTATACTCAACTATGGACAAAGGATTACTTGATATGGTAGCTAACTTTATACATTGTAATGATAATAAACACAGCTAGTGGCTAGCTGATACGGTTCATGATGATTTGTTGTAGCTATTGACTATTTAATCGCATTAATTTTAGATGTAAAGTGTTAAGCTGCAGTTGGAGATTTGTTTGAGAATATAATGAGCATTTATAGTTTCTGTGTAACTAAATTCTCTATATATAATGCATAGCAATGGTCAAATATGCACCTAGACTAAGACACAACCCCAACTATGCGTGTATAAAATTTTACCAGTAGAAAAGCAGCATTTTCAAGTGAAACATATACGTGTAAAACATTGCTTTAAATAAATCTTCGGGTCTTTTAAAGTAATTATTCGCCCCTCAGTGGCACAACGGTATGTCTGCGGACTTACAACGCTAGAAACCGGTTTTCGATACCCGTGGTGGGTAGAGTACAGATAGCCCATTGTGTAGCTTTGTGCATAAGGTCAAAACAAACAAAGTAATTATTCTATGAATGTGTGTAATAAAATTTAATATTACGTGTATTATCTTTTTTAACTCCTTCATTTCATACATAATATAGGGGTTGAATCCCTAAGGACACCGATGTTATAGTGTACAAAGCATTGAGTATCTACATGTTACAGTCATATAATATTCATCTATAATTAGCTGGTAATTACGGTTTCACCTTGTACTTAAGCTTTCGAAAAGAACAACAGCTATTTGCAAAATAGCTGACTTCACGGGGTAATGATAACATCGTTTACAATAGAATTATGATGTTTTTAGCTGATGTAAAATATAAAAGAAACTAATAGACTTTTCAATACCACTAAAACCTTCACAGTTCCTTATTTAGTAAGCAACAAAAGGTTTGGGTCCAATATACCAAGCCATTTTTGTTGTAGGCTGGCAAGAGAAGAAGAATTACAAACGGGCCGTTTGGGGTGGATTTTATTTTCCTTGTAAGTCTGAGATGCGTGCTTTTCTGTGCATTTTTATATGTGTACCAGTCTTAGCAGTCAACAGTAAAGACTTTAAAGTGTTGTTTGAACTGAACTTCTACTGTTTAAGATGTTTTTTGTCCGAACGTTCTATTAGGGTTTCGCGCAATGTTTTGCGATCTCTATAATATAATAATAATATATATATATAGATGATGGTAGTTCACCTTGATCAAAGAAACTACGTCCATAAAATAAATATCTCCAGTTTTAACCATAACATAGTCTTCTTATACACTTAAGTAAATATTTTTAAATTTATTCGTCTCCTCCATTGATACTCAATAATATTGTTCCTTAATTGTATTGTTGTTTCTGATTTACGTTATTAGATCTATTGTTATTGGTTTGTTTTTTATTATGCCTGATGATGATGATAAAAGTAAAGAGTTGAAACGTTGCACGGCCATATTTATACGTATATATATTTATATGTAAAGCAACATCATCACATGATGATAGGAATGAGTCACAATGTATTTTGTAACTACCTTTATCAAAATATTAATTAGACAATTAACTACAAAAGCCTAAATTGGCAATGCCACCGTAAACAAGAAAAGATTAATAACAACAAGATAATGAAATAATATGGGTAATGCATCTTTTTCACTCCACGTGCTACAATACTGTTACGTCTCTGGTCGTTAGTTAATTTTCCGTAGAAATTATTTCCGAAAACTTGAGCGATACAAGTCCTTTCTTAAATAAAACTAGTTTATTCTTTCTGAATACAACTTTGCAATACACTTAATTTCCACAGTCACTTTACTTAAACACACGCTATAATTCACAACGATTCACGCACTTTACTTATGGTCACTATCCGCGCTTGACTCAATTGTCCGTCTCTCTCTGCCTGTCTGCAATTCAATTAAGTTATTTTTAAGGTATCTATATTGTTTAATAAATAGGGACTATATATATTTGGTTAGAGACAAGTTATTTTTAAGGTATCTACATTGTTTAATAAATAAGGACTATATATATTTGGTTAGAGACAAGTTATTTTTAAGGTATCTACATTGTTTAATAAATAGGACTATATATATTTGGTTAGAGACAAGTTATTTTTAAGGTATCTACATTGTTTAATAAATAGGGGCTATATATATATATGGTTAGAAACAAGTTATTTTTAAGGTATCTACATTGTTTAATAAATAGGGGCTATATATATTTGGTTATAAACAAGTTATTTTTAAGGTATCTACATTGTTTAATAAATAGGGGCTATATATATTTGGTTATAAACAAGTTATTTTTAAGGT
>NW_013674117.1:22958-28588 GCF_000517525.1 Limulus polyphemus
AAAAAACACGGGGTGCTTAACTTTTTTCCAGGTGTATATATATATATTTGGTTAGAGACAAGTTATTTTTAAGGTACCTACATTGTTTAATAAATAGGGACTATATATATTTGGTTAGAGACAAGTTATTTTTAAGGTATCTACATTGTTTAATAAATAGGGACTATATATACTTGGTTAGAGACAAGTTATTTTTAAGGTATCTACATTGTTTAATGAATAGGGATTATATATATTTGGTTAGAGACAAGTTATTTTTAAGGTATCTACATTGTTTAATAACTAGGGGCTATATATATTTGGTTAGAGACAAGTTATTTTTAAGGTATCTACATTGTTTAATGAATAGGGACTATATATATTTGGTTAGAGACAAGTTATTTTTAAGGTATCTACATTGTTTAATGAATAGGGATTATATATATTTGGTTAGAGACAAGTTATTTTTAAGGTATCTACATTGTTTAATAAATAGGGACTATATATATATTTGGTTAGAAACAAGTTATTTTTAAGGTATCTACATCTCCCACGCTTTCAACTTTAAATACATCATCAGCTTTGCGATATTTGTGTTTTATATCCAGAAATACAGGCCGGTCTTCCAACATAAGCGCATTAGATTCAGGACATTTAACTTTACGTACAGCTTTATTTACACCGTATAAAAGAGAAAGACCCTGCTCTGATTGTTAAGCAGTTACTAGTTTACCTGACGTTAGACAATCTTGACTGGAAGATTAGTTTCGGAGACAAGATGTCAATTGTTTTTTATATATAAAAAAAAAGATTCAAGTCTCTTCGCCCTAGTTATCCTGGATTATTTTAATTTTGGAAACAAAGTTTTCAAACATCGATGTGGCGTGATTCGTTTTTAAAATATATTTTACATCAATACGACACAGTTCTCATTAAAACTGTTCGGTAATAAAAGACAGGATTAGCGCAACGTTACCGGCTTTATAACCTCAATAATAAGGTTTAGTAAGAGAGTAAGGAATTCCTAATCTGCTAAAATCCCTGAGTTCTCACCAAATCTGTTATTGTTTCCTTCATTGTTATCGACCTGGGATATTGTAGCACGTAGGGTTAAGTTACATAGATTATTACATCATGGATTTTGGCGAAGTTAATCTCTTGATGAGTCGATGGACCAAACAAACATATATCAGGAGATTAACCTATACGTCAACTATACCAAATATTTTGGAACTTATTCTATTTGAATCAAATGTCTGTTTAATCCTGAATCAGGTAGATATTAACCTATTCTTTGAATTAACTATAGCAAGATATTTATTGCATATTTTTTCTCCTCATTTTTAATAATAAAAAAACATTAATGATATAAAATCAAGTGTTATGTTTCCTATAACAGATTACGTCACTCAATCGTTCATCATTCTTTATTTGAATAAAATATCATATGGATAACATTACCTCGCATAAGATAGTACCCTTGATAACATGGATAACATTACCTCGCATATTATCAAGGGTTACTATCTTATGCGAGGTAATGTTATCCATGTTATCAAGGGTTACTATTTTATGCGAGGTAATGTTATCCATGTTATTAATGGTTAGCACCTGATGCGTGGTGATGTTATCTATTTTATCGAGGGTTATCACCTTATGCATGGTAATGTTATCTAACTTATTTAGGTTTACTATCTGTAGCGTGATAACGTTATATATCTTATCAAGGATTACTACCTGATATGTGATAACGTTATATATATGTTATCAAGGATTACCACCTGATATGTGATAACGTTATATATCTTATCAAGGATTACCACCTGATATGAGATAATGTTATATATATTATCAAGGATTACTATCTCATATGTGATAACATTAACAAGCTATCAAGAATTGCTACGTTTTTATTACCTGGAAAATTAAAGTGAATTCATTCAGTTTGCGGAAAGTAATGGTGAACATAACTGTTATGAGAGAATGCAGTATTGTAGAGTACTTTGTTTAAAAAGTCACCGAAAGAGAAAAATAAATATGGACAAACTTTCGATCAAACGATTTCTATGGGAAGAAAACCCACTTTGTCAATAGTTTGTCCAAAGGACCTTGATCAGGACATCATACACAGATATTTACAGCTCGTATTGAGCTGTCAGGAACGTACAAAACGTTTCATCAAGTCTAATAATTTTAATCACTGATTGTTTGAATTTATAGGAAGGTGTGGCTCAGCAGAACCAGGCACGAGTCCGAAGGTTTCAGCGAGAGCTCGAGTCAGCCGAAGACCGAGCGGACCAGGCTGAAGGTAACCTCTCCTTAATCCGTATCAAACACAAAACCTGGGTGCCCACCAACCAGGACTCTGGCAGTATCCTACAGGTTCCCATGGCTGAAAAGTAGATGACTTCCACCAGAGGATTCTCGGATCTTTTACAGAGGAGGAGCAATCCTAATTTATATCACCATTTATAGACTAACCAAAGTGAATACACGAGATTCAATGTAGTTTTATTAGTGTGTTTGTTTTTGTTGTTGTTCAGTTTAATGTCACCAAATTTATTAAGATGGAGTTAGATGTACCCTGCTTGTAACCAAAGTATGGGCCAATGTTTGGACAAAATAATATCTATTCGCGTGTGATACTTGATATTAATACGGATGGAGAATATCTTAACGTTTATGAAAGAATTAGTTTATCTGTGAGAAACACACAAAGCCTGTAACTAACACATAGAGTTGTTCTCTGTCATACAAAAAAATCGTTTTATTCATCAATAAAACATATAGCAAATCAAACTGCTGTTTTTGGTTAACATTAGCACACCCCAGTTCTCAAAGTAAAACTATCTACGCACAATTATAACAATACAAGTATCATGAACACATGTAATATGTAAAAGTAAAGTTACCTAAGTAGAATTATTACAATAAGATTAGTAAAACTTGTTAATTTAAAAAGGGGGAATGGGGATCGTCAAAGAAGTACAGAAACAAGTTGAATCAAAATGCAAAGATTATATTTTCAAGCCTACAACTAGGGACTCTAAAAAAAAAGTAAACAAACTAGGCCGGAAATAGTGTCTACATTATTTTCTCAACCTAAAAATCCCTATTTTGACTCCAATAAAATTGATAAGTACTGTATACATGGAGTCAAAATAGGGATTTGTAGCTTGAGAAAATGATGTAGACACTATTTCTACACTACTTTATTTCTTTTTAGAGTGCCTAGTTGTAGGCTTGAAAACATAATCTTTTGATTCAACTTGTTTCTGTAGTTTTGACCATTTCTATTTCCTCTTCTTAATTAAATTAACAATTTTTACTAATCTCATTTCTTAATTTTTATTATGTCTATTTATGGAGAATAAATTTTAAGCTACATACGTGCATATGCGTTCAGTTAAATGTTGCATGTTTTCAACAGTTTACTCCTGTATTGGCTTTTTTTCCACCTAACCACCACGGTAGTCTTATTCAAAATAGATAACAAATGTACAACAGAGAATAAACACACGTATTGGTATGCAACTACAGCAAACAAAATGTAAAGTTGTTCTCCTGAAGGCAAAAATTATATCATCACAGATTTAATGATCGGCTTTCCTCAATGTAACAGTGTAAAGTAACAAAAGACGAACAGCAACAAAGCAATCCCATCAGGATGGAATAATGTTTCTTCTAAGATAATACAACACAGACTAATGCAATGTAAACAGACTCAGTAACATACTTACTTTGTTAGGTCTAAATGACACATATGTTTGTTCGTCTACAGCCTGCTGTGCATAAATGTGTGCTAGAATAAGGCAACACGAATAATTCATGCGAAATAGACAACAACAACACCCTTAGCGTAAATCGCCAAATATCAATAACATTTACAACCGCTACCTTAAGACCAACTATTTAAAAATAGCAATAGTTATATGAAATAGTGTTATATGCAATGGTAATAAATACTGAATACACATTCACGATTTCATCTAAGTATAAGAAACAATAGACAGAATCCCCACCTTCGTCTGAGTGGGGAAACCTACTATGGTAATCGTCCAGTGTTAAAAACTTGCTGAAATATAGTCGCGGACATCGAAGTAGAGACAGCAAACTCGAGTAACGATAAACAATAGCGACTCGAGTAAAGATATACAACAGCAAAATAGGGAAACTTTGACGTGACAGTTTCCAATTAATGTTCTAGAAAATGCACAAGTTGTAGTTTCCAGCTAGCATGCACGATATAAAAACACCAGATTTTTTGATGGCAGAAAGTGAAGGACTTAGAAACGTTTGCAACACGACTGAATTAATTAGGTTGAATTAAGTTTAAAACTACTCTCTCAGTTTATTTTTTGCAAAATTCCTGTGCGATTCCACACTAAAGTAGATATCACTTGCAATTATTTGATAGTGGAATTACAATAGGAATTTATAAACAAATCAGCAAACTGTCAGCAATAGATATTCAGCCTTGTTTGCTTACTTCTTTGCAATCACTATTTTTAGATTTTAAATTCTCAATTTTTAGTTATCTTGTATGTTGGCTTTGTTATTGCTCAGCAATGGGCAAATGTATTCCTAGAGTAAGACACAATCCACACTAACCACATATAAAATTTTCCCAGTAGAAAAGCAGCCTTTTCAACTAAAAAAAATATATACTCCTAACACACTGCTTTAAATCAAGTTTTGTGTCGTTTAAAGTAATTATTTGCTGATCCAGGGGGCTTTCTGACTGAAGTTTTGTGTAAACACGCGTGGGGTACAAAAGCAGCCTCTCATAACTTCATCGCATCAGTTATGTATATAAAAGTATTTAAATCAACTTTCATTGTAAAATAATCAACTTTTAAATAGATCATGGACATTCGCAGCGTTCCATATAATATCTCTGTCTTGGGTTTGGTGCAAAATACCCATCCGATTTTACTGTAGGCTTGTGAAACAGTAATATGAATAATAATAATATGAACAAATGAGCAAAATTTGATTTTGTCTAACAATCGTGAAACCACATATTTTGCTTATTCTCAATATTTAAGTGGTCTTAACTATTGAAAAGGAAGGTTTTGAGTGTTGTTTCAATAACAAGTCTGCTTTTTTAAGCTAGTTTTGCCCGAATGTTCTATTAAAGTTTGAGCAAATTTCTGTGCGATCCTATAAAAAATTATCAACACAAACCATTTATAAAAGAAAAATTACCCAGATAAAATACTAACAACACAAAATACATCAACAAATATCATTCACAAAACTAAAATTATCTATGTAGAATTATATCGATATAAAACACACCCACATGTGATACTTAAATAAAGTTATAACAATACAAAAGAAATCAATAAATGCCATTTAAAAAAGTAAAGTTACATAAGTAGAATTATAACAATACAAAACATATCAACGTATACCATTCATAAACGTAAAGTCATATAAGTAGAATTATAACAATAGAAAACATATCAACGTATAGCATTTGTAAAACTAATGTTACCTGAGTAGAATTATAGCAATACAAAACACATCAACACATGCCATTTGTAAAACTAATGTTACCTGAGTAGAATTATAGCAATACAAAACACATCAACACATGCCATTTGTAAAACTAATGTTACCTGAGTAGAATTATAGCAATACAAAAC
>NW_013674117.1:29295-30336 GCF_000517525.1 Limulus polyphemus
AACGTATACCATTTATGAAAGTAAAGTTACCTAAGTAGAATTATAACAATACAAAACATATCAATGTACAACATTTATATAAGTAAAGTTATGTAAGTAGAATTATAACAATAGAAAACATATCAACGTATACCATTTATAAAAGCAAAGTTACCTAAGTAGATTGGGAAGAGTACGAAATACATCAACACATGCCATTTCTAAAACTAATGCTATATAAGTAGAGATATAACAAATCAATGAAACCTAAATTCCAAGTAAATTATAAAAATAGAAAACAAATAAACAACTAACGTTTATAAAACAAACTTACCTAAATGAAATCGTAACAATACGTTACGACAGCGGAAGTCACGTGACGCTAGTAACACGTCATGAACTTCTAGAACGTTCACGTCCCTTCCTGAAGTCTCGAGAGGCTACTAGATATGTGGTATATATAAGACCGCCAAGAACTGACGGCAACAATGTAATGTGTAATTGAACTGCAGACAGAAAGAGACGTATTGTTGAGTCGAGCACGTGAGACGTTCATTGTGAATTATAGCGTTTGTTATAGTGCGACTGTGGAAATTAAGTGTATTGCAAAGTTGTATTCAGAGAGAATAAACCAGTTTTATTTAAGAAAGGACTTCTATCGCTAAAGTTTCTTCAGAAAGAAGTTTTACGGAAAATTAACCAACGAACGGAGGCGTAACAAATTGGTGTCAGAGAGTGGGACAGAAAATAAAAATAAAAAAGAAGAAGATGGAAACGAGAAGCAGAAAATCAAACTACAGCTTAGCAGATTTGATGGCAGCAATACAGAAACAAGAAGAACGAGAAAATAAACAAGAAAAGAAACAAGATGAGAGACAACAGCAGTTGCAAGGAAACCTGCAACAGTGGCAGCTCGAACGAGAAAATAAACAAGAAGAGAGATTACAGCAGTGGTTGGATAAAAAAGAAAGAACAAGAAGAGAGACGAACAGCAGTTGCAAGAGAACCTGCAACAGTAGCAGCTGGAACAGCAAAATAAATAAGAGAGATTACATCAGTTCT
>NW_013674118.1:0-7914 GCF_000517525.1 Limulus polyphemus
TGTATTGCAAAGTTGTATTAAAAAAAATAAACCAGTTTTATATAAGAAAGGACTCGTGTCGCTAAAGTTTCGTCGGAACAAATTTACGGAAAATTAACTAACGAACGGAGGCGTAACATTATGTTCTTGCAGCTAAACCACACAGTACAGATGTCAAATGCCTGATCAGTTCCAGCAACATCCTTAAGACTTCAGACAGATCGATTATACATTAGGTCACCGAGAATCTCTATCTCTTCGTCCACTACAACATCCCCACTTTGTAGTGTGAGACCCAAGGCCAGTTGTTCTGTTTTAGCTCAAGAAGTACAATTATCGAGTCACGGAAACCAAAGTGAAAACAATAGGGGGTATTTCCATGGTGTCTTGTGGGACAAATGACAAAAGAAATCATGGAAATATTAGATCGAACACCCGAAGGTGAGACGAGCAACAAAGAATAAGAAGTTTAGATTAAATACTTGTAATTGTGTTGAACATATAACCATGTGTTATTTAACGTTCTTTAGTAAAGAAATACAATATTGGGTTGCCTTTTCTGTATATACCACAATTTAGAACTGCACGTCAGAAAAAAGCCTTGCGACTAACTAAATTCTAAGATCCATGAGTGAAACCAAACCCCAAATGTTAACGTTATGGTTCTAGTGCTTATGCTCAGTAAAAACTAAATATTAGTAAATCATCTAAAACCTTTTTTTTATTTAGTAAAATTCTGTTGAATATTTTTTTATTTGAAAAAGTAGGTTATACATATGACACAGTTAAGAGACTGATGAGCACATTCCAAGACAGAGAATGAATTAGTCAGTATGTTGGCTATCGCGGTTACTTTGTACAAGTAAATAGATTTGTTTTACATGAGTTAATCTAATTTGTAACGTAGGCCTATATGAAATTTATGACAGCTCAAGTTCATAGAAACATTGAAAATAAAGTAATCTATTATTGTTACGTGGACTAAACGTTGAGTTATTTTCACCAGCTAAAATAAAAGCACCCGTCAACAAGAGAATTACTCTACAATATTAACACGATGGCTTCAACTTGAAACGCTCATTCAAGATTGGTGGAATTTACGGAAAACAAGAAAACCTTACAACGCTTTTTACGTAATCACTTCCGGAAAGGGAACTACCAACGAAGAAATGTTTGTGTTATGTTTTTAGTTTCCGACCGAGTCTTGACAAAGTAAAAGTAATCTTAAATAAGTCTTAACTCTGACAGTCTAACTTCTAAGCCTTCTTAGGCTACTCGTTTGGTAAAAGTCAACTGTTATTTCTTGATGCACTAAAGTACCAAGGAAAGATTATTCAAAAAAATAATATATGACTCAACTGAGTGACATATTTTTTAAGAATGTATTTGTTCTTCAGGAAGCGCAACATTTTTGAAAAATACCGGATATTTTCTAACTTCTAAGACAAAACTTAACGTTGAGCTTATTTGCGTCGTTCATCAAGCTAATGGACCGTTTTAACCGAAATATATATATTCTTATTTTGAGATCATAAAGGAAGACTGTTTAGCTTCTAAAAATTTTAGTAAATTGTGAATTGGATTGTAAACTAAGATAATGGTTGGTATAATGCTCATGTATGGGTTATTCAGACTGATTAGGCTAAGCCTCCCCCCCCCCCTTTTTGCTGTATTAAAAACGAAAAGTTCTTACTTAGGCTTAAATACTAGGATAAGAAACCGTGTTTAAACAACAACGAGAAAGGTATCCTAGCAGACAACTTTTGACCATTCATGCCCTAACAACTCAGGCTGATATTCTACCCTGCTCCAGAAACAAAATTTTGATTAAAGCCACAAAATACACTGACAGAAAATGTAAAGACGCTCTCATATATATAAGACATATAACATTATAAGAACTTACGTACGAAAATTGAGAATATCTCCCATATTAAATAGTAACGAGACCTTCTGTTCAATACCACGGTTGACCATGCCGGCTGAGATACTACAAACATAGTAGTGGTCTAGGTGCTATTTATACCACCAGTTATTTGAAGAGCAACTTTTTTATTGTGAACTATAATTTTTATTAATTTTAGTTAAGTAATTTCACTTCAGAATTAGGATTATATATATATATTTATTAGCATCAAATTATTTATTTATTTTAAAATCAAATTGTATATTAATAATATTATTCATTTGTTTATTTTAAAATCAAATTGTATATTAATAATATTGTTCATTTGTTTATTTTAAAATCAAATTGTATATTAATAATATTATTCATTTGTTTATTTACTTGAATTAACTGTCACACAGAACTGGCAAACCCAATAAACTGGCATTTTTAAAACGTTAGTGAGTTTCTTAATTTTTAAAAGATAGACAGTTTTAAACTGATAGTAAATTATCAAGTAACCATGGCATCAACGGAAAATATTACATTGATATTTTTTTTTTTTTTATTCCTGTAAACTCCCAGTGAAGCATAGGGCCGCAACAACACCTCGCCAACGGAAGGTGTTGTTGAAGTTACTTGTAGCAGGTTGGTTTTTACGCGCCCAACCCTCCTCCTTTCTCATCCTGGACTTGGGACCAGGCAAAGGCGGAGGTTGGCATGTTTGGTGTGACGGGGATTCGAACCCGCGACTCTCAGATTACGAGTAGAGCGCCCTAACCACCTGGCCATGCCGGGCCACATTGATAATTATAAGAACTTTAATGGGTGAAAGTAAAGAAAACAAAGGATGGTGGATATGAGCCGTCGTTTTATACGATGATAATTCCGTAAACTATGTTTCCATTGTATATACCTCTGGTTTTTGTAATTTTCTTAATTTTTAAAATATAGTCAGTTTTAATCTGATAATAATTATATAAGTAACGATCTGAGTTTAATTAAGTAGGTGATAATAACAATAAAACAAATAAGCACAGGGCTACTTCTGAAGACGGCTTCACTGTAGCACTCGAAAAACAACTGTTGCGAAAATAGAAATGGTAGAAGCCTGAAGCCCAAGTATTCCCTGAACGCACCCGACGTCTACGAATGGGAGGTATACTCCTCCAACCCAAGTCACTCGAAGACTTTTGCTACATTCGCCACCCTTGGTCTTCAACCCCCCCCCCCCGGTCACTTGCCAGCCCCCCAAAAGCAATGACAGTCTCCACGCAATATTTCTTAGGAACGTTAATTTATCCTTCACGCCAGACGAAATACATCAAGCCCTTGAAGTTACAACCAACTCTACGATTCACGCAGTCCACCGGATCCAGTCAAAGAAAACAGGTTCACCCTCCACGTTCATGAAAGTTGTCACAACTTCCAAAACTACTGCAGATTTCATCCTCACCCACGGCTACTACCTTGATTACCATCACTTTAAGGCAGAAAAACTTTACCGTAAGCCTCACCCACGGCTGCTACCTTGATTACCACCACTTTAAGGCAGAAAAACCTTACTGTAAGCCTCACCCACCCCATACCTTTCCTAACCTACCCCCCAAGCCCATGCTTCTCAACACCCAAAAGAAATCCACCGCCAACCAGTACTCACCGCCCATCCTATTACAGTAGACTAAGCCACTCAAACCTCACCCACTCCTGAATCACAAGATATGTCAACCCAAACCACCACTACTAGAAGGAAAAAAGGCACCCAGACCCAGCCACAAGTCTCCACAGTTACCAACGACGCCTATCAACAAACCAAAAACCCGCCTCCCAGCCCCAAGCCACTTTATACTTCATCGGCGTCAAGCTCACCGAACGCCCTAGTAATTGACACCTCCCCCCGATCTTTACCTACCTGACGAACCTTTCTGTGCCTTCCGCCTACTGACCAACGACACCGAGGACTCCGCGCCTTTACCACTTGCCTGGAACCGGAACCTATTCAATAAGAAAACCTAGATGAACACCAGGAGACTCCACAACTCATTCAAAAGCTAATCAACCTCCAGCACCGGACTATACTTTGCCTTCCCCACTTACTTCTTCTCGCTAACCAGGCACTAGTAACGAATCGGTCGTTACCAGTGAAAGTGGGTTTTCTCGGGGTACTCCTCCCCCCCCCCCGACACACACACACATTAAATTCTCGGCATAGGATTTTTAGATCACCGTCGCCCTGATGGACCTTCGGTCCGACATCGGCCGTTTAGTTTAGTCTACTTTGCTCTTCACTTTTTATTATTATTTTTTTACCATTACTCTCACGTTTACCTTTTTAAACTTACATACCTCGTGTACATTAATTTCCTATTTTCTCAAGTTAAGCCCATATTCCTAGACCACGCGCGAGGTCAAGGGGGATTGTTTAATCTTCGAACACCCTTGATTAATTGTTGCAACCACATATTGGATAATTCGCAATTTTACAATACTGCGACAACAATGTAATGCTCTAATATATGACACCCACCCACGTGAGCCTTTTGAACTATCTTAACAATATTCTGATGGTTACATTAGATCGCTACACTACTTAAAGGAAGAGAACAGGGAGTGGAAAGCGGGAAATCTGTGTGTCAGAGAGAAGAAGAAGAAACACTGTAACACAAGTTTCACTCAGAAGTTTATATTAGGCCTAGAAGCTGATGGAAACGGTAAGAATGTTAATTGTTGACTTCGATTTAAAACATTGAACATGTTCACTAATGGTGGCTAAAACAATACAATTTTATGCAAACATTTTGAGTGTTCTCTTCTTACACATATTTCGCTCATTTTGTTATTAGGCCAATGTATATTTTAGTTTAGTTTGACTTCTTGATTGCAGAGTTTTGTATACAGAACATCAACCTATATTTCGACCATTACTTTTTTAAAGAAAAAGGGTGCGACACGTGACAGTTTCTTATCCAAGTACTACACCGACCAAATATAATATGCACATGTTATAGCTGCAATCCTGTCACAACACTGAAGCATCTTTATTCAAATAAATGTTTCAAATTTCAGTACAAGTTTTCTGTACTTAGATGTTACAGGTAAACACGATATGCCCATCTGCATACAATGTTTGAACCTCGGCCTTAGGCTGTCAAAATAGACGGCTTGTAGGGATGTGTCTTTTCTGTAAATAGACAGTACACAAAATAAGCTTTGAATTCCTTTGCAACGATGTCTTGCGTACTTGAAATTTGCAGACCTAGGCACACAACAGTCATTACTTCCCAGTTTTGATAATAACGTTAGTCCACTGAAATGTATGTGTCCTTCTGAGGATGATTAGATAGGGTTGAACTTGTATATAGTTTTAAGCAAAGATAGCACTTCAGGTCAGAATTGTCTTTCTGAAGAGGCCTTATTCAAAGAAGTTATATCCCAGTTGTTATTTTAATAAGAACTTTAAAGATCGTATACTATTATTTAAAAAGTATTTTCTTTGTTTTATAGTGAAAGAGCTGCTTTAGTCTTACTGGAATTGATAATAATGGAATAAAAATGTGCATACATATCACCTGAATGTAGAATTTTACCTGAGGACACCACGTCTAATTGTTTGCAGTCCAAGTTGACTAGAAAAGTACAACATTAAACTGATCAATGACTCAGAATATAAAGATCGTTTATTTGTACATAACGCTACTTTGGAACAGACTGGAAGCTTTAAGTTTGGTGTAAAGATTTGAGCTGTTAGATTAAAGGTTGCTAATAGCATGCGAAGATGTTAATTTTTAGTGATTAGCTAGCAGCACTAGTTCAGTTACACTTCAAAGTATAATGTGGTACTCTCTTCTTGAATTTGATGTCATGAAACATCAAAACCCTAAACCAGAAGAAGTTGATTTCATGGAATCAAGTCCCTCGTGTAATGTCCACAAGTCATCCCTGTGCGTCCCGTTTAACCAAATGATCGTACCTCACATTCTAGTCTTCCATATCAAACAACCTGCAATTTACAGAATAAGCTGAATGAAGTGAAATTAGTTAAGTGATGTAAAATAACTTGAATCAACCAGGGAAACACACACACACACACATATATATATATATAAAACTAAAATCCAGAAGTAATACGTATTCAATTTTATGTTCTCAATAAGCATGAGACTAATATCACCAACACTGAACTTTAACCGCAAAAACACAATGTTACCCATTTCAACACTTCATGATGCTGCCACCAAATGTAAGTTTTGTGAACATAGAAGTTGAATTCAATAAGCAGAGTGTATAGGGATGAATTTTCATACAAAGATACATATCCATCCTTAATTTTGAACTGATAGAATAGAAGATAGTCAGAGATCCAACTTCCATCTCGTCTGACCAAATACTAAGATCTGACCCTGACTCTTATAGTGCACCTATGATCCTAAAGTACAGTATGTATGTTGTGACAACACCCACAATTCCTCAGGTTCAAAGTTCTAGGATGTTAACTACTGGGTCGTGCCTGTTCCTTTTAGCTATAACAGGAGATGTGAGGACTTAGTATGTAGGTAGATAGGGGTCACGATTTGTCATGGTGGAAGAAGAAAGACATGGTATGAAGATGAAATAAATATAAAACACTTTTTATTGACAGATTATATGAAACAATATGACTAAGGCATTTCTGTTAATGGTTGAAACAAAATAAAATTAATACACTGCAATTAATTAAAATGAGATAAATGAAGGCAAAATGTGTGAATGGCACCAGTAGCAGAACAAGCAGTCAGGGGCCTCGGGCAAAGAAATGATCTGGGACCCCTTTTTTCAGAAGTCCAGACCACCAACCCCCCAGTGTCACGACCACGGGGCATTGCCCCGCGCTGGTTCCATCTCTGAATGGGACACTGTGTGACACATTTCACTAGTATGTTTTGTTGAGGAACTGTACGACACATTTCACCAGTATGTTCTGTTGAGGAACTGTATGACACATTTAACCAGTATGTTTTGTTGAGGAACTGTATGACACATTTAACCAGTATGTTTTGTTGAGGAACTGTATGACACATTTAACCAGTATGTTTTGTCGAGGAACTGCATGACACATTTAACCAGTATGTTTTGTTGAGGAACTGTATTACACATTTAACCAGTATGTTTTGTCTATTTTTAATGCTCTATGTAATTCTTTTCTTGGATCGTCACATTCACTAAATGTTAAGAAACATTTCATCTTTTGACAGGTGAAATTTTGGTATTGACTACATCAGATCTGAGGAACAACGTTAGCTCGGGAAAAATATACAGACTACAAGCGAATACTATAAGTAAGTTTCCATTACGAGGATATACAGACATTATACAGACATGCTATAAAAATCGTATGCTTTCACTATTAGTTTTATAAGCATATAAACAAGGTGTAAAAAAACGTTTTTTACAAAATATTTCTATCAACTTCTTTGATTTAAGAATCTAAACACTATATTATTTTAACCAAAGTTCAACACTACACAACAGATATTTCAAGAAACTGAAAAACTCACGAGACTCAGTTTACCTCTTCAATAACCTGGAATCGATTTTAATAAAAATGAGTACAGCTTCCAGCACAATGAACAAATATTAAAATACATACAAATTTTTTCTTCTTATTGTTGCCAGGGCAATAATTGCTTATGTTTTGGTCATACTACAATTATTATTTTCAGTTTTTCTTCGTATGTAGTCAGAAAATGTTATCATTATCACACATTTTTGATTTTCAACCATGATTTTAGAAAAGATATCTTCAGAGTATTTTTTTCTTATATTCATTGAATAACACAAACAGTTTTTTTACAGTCTTTCTTTACTTTTTAGCATAACATACTGAATGTATTATTATACAGAGGTTGAGTGTATTATACAAAACTGATATTTGGGGAGTCGCCACAATGATATAGTCAAGTCGCCACATTGATATAGTCAAGTCGCCACATTGATATAGTCAAGTCACCACATTGATATAGTCAAGTCGCCACATTGATATAGTCAAGTCGCCACATTGATATAGTCAAGTC
>NW_013674118.1:8914-14528 GCF_000517525.1 Limulus polyphemus
CCAGCTGCTTGCGGTATACAAAAGTTCAACAGATATGCTGCTGCCTGTGGATGCCTTTTGCCACCACCAACTTTTGTGTTTGTAGATTCTCACTTGTTAAAAGATGCTCCATTTGCTTACCATGACTATGGAAAGTTGTTGCTGGTATTTTTCTAGATAGTCCTGGTACCCAAAGTTGATCCATATCCCCATATTGGAAATCAGAAGGGTTTAAATATCCTTTCCAAAAGTGATAAATTTTTGGTGTGCTCATGTTACTTATGAAATACCAAAATACAGATAAAGTGATCAATTTTTGGTATGCTCACATTACTTATGAAATACCAAAATACAGATAAAGTGATCAATTTTTGGTGTGCTCACATTACTTATGAAATACCAAAATACAGATCTGATTCACTCCATTCCACTTTGACTTTATGGTTGTCATGTGACCTGCTGGTTCGCATATTCAAAATCATATTTCATATAACGTACTCAATACACTATATAAAATACTTTTGTGTGTTATTAAAACTTTAATTTAGTGACATTTGTTATACTAATTGTGTAGTTCTTGCATCCTCACAATGCCTTATTTAGGTATACATGGTTTCATTACATATGGTGCAGCATGCCATTAACAAATTGAGATTTTTTTAGTCATATTCATTATAAATTAGTTTGTATACATTATTCCAAGTTAGAACAATTAAACAGAAATAAAAGGTAGGCTCCAATCTTATTTAACCAAGTGATTAATTTATAATAAACAAGGATAAGTATTATTGCTTTACATAAGGGTGAATGAAAAACTTGACAATCATACTTTATACAATTAGACTAGGAATTAAGTGTTTTAGGCTCAGTGTTATAACGAGTGTGATATTTCAGTTTCGGTCTTTCCCAGGAGTTGATGATGAAGACAACCGAGGAAACTCTGTTTCTACTCCACTGCTGTTTGTCTGTTGTCTACTGGTTCGTTGGTTTTTGTCCGAGCTGTGGATCAAAGAACTTTCACTCTGAGAAAACAATTTTATATTTAACGAGTACATTCTCTGGGTAGCTGCTCAAGTCTGCAATTATCATTATTTTTTAAATAGTAATTAAAATTTATGAGATTTCAAAGGTTAAGTTTGTATGATGTAATTGTGTATGTTCTCCTGTACTGCTAATTGATTAAAATAATATTGGTTTTAGTGTTTATTTAAGTTAATATCCACCCTTACTGTATAATGTAAATCATAAAATACAAATAAAATTAATGTGCTGACATAAACCACTTAAGTTGTTTAAAATTATTTTTACTGAGCAGGATTTAACTATTGTTACCCTGAATCCAAAAATATAATGAACTGACCAAGACACTATAAGAAAACAGACATCAAAAAAGCCCATTTTCATGGGATTTTATTGCTAAGTGTTTAAATGTCATCAACATATATATATAACATACCTGTTATTAAAAGAATCATGTAAATTAAAGAATGAACTTGTTTTTAAATTATCCTGTTTCTGACAAAAAAAATG
Source organism: Limulus polyphemus (assembly GCF_000517525.1). NCBI lineage: Eukaryota > Metazoa > Arthropoda > Merostomata > Xiphosura > Limulidae > Limulus > Limulus polyphemus. The sequence goes on from NW_013674118.1 coordinate 10,424, forward strand.
TATCCCTGTTACAACAAATACTGCTGTCCTAAGTAAAGGCACTTAGTAAAAGGTAAAAAGAAGACATTAATAAATACATTATAAATTCACAATATTCAGCAAGTGAATTCAATATTTTAAAACTGATGTTCCCAAGAAAAATGCAACTATAGATAAAACTTCCTTTCTTTTTATACAGTATTAACTGACCTTTGGTTTTCCAAAATCTAACCCATCTACTTACATTTAAAACCACCTATAACAATCTGTGCTACAAATTTGTTTATGTTTCATTTCTTACCTGTTTAATTATTTATAACACAAATCAGTATTCACAGATAACTTATAACCTTGTAAAAAACTGAACATATTATCTATGTTTAGAGATAATATAGCTCTTTAGAGCAAACCTCAAAATGTAACACTCAAAGATAACATGATGATAAAACAAGCAAATCTTAAAATATGATTATGTGATGTGCTTATTTATAATCCATAAAAACAATGTTAAAACCTGAGAAACATGACCAATTTGAAAATGTTTTAAATTATGATATGTAATGGCAATAACTAACAAAGCAACCAAGAGCTAAAAATTAAATGACTTTACTATTTTTACTACTAAAGTTAATTGTCTGGATACTTTAGAGGTTGTGTCAAAACTTGAGATAATAATTATCATAACTATAACTTCTGTGAGCTTAACTTGTTCTATACTTCATCATCGTACTTTCCTTTAGTTAAAAGAAAGCATAACGTGTGTATTTCTTAAAGTTTGAAATATCTCATATCATTTCCACTCTTGAAACATATAAGAATCATAATGCTTGTAGCAAAACTATCCATGCAACTCCAGAATCACATCAAAATATTCATGCAACTCCAGAATCACATCAAACTATCCATGCAACTCCAGAATCACATCAAACTATTCATGCAACTCCAGAATCACATCAAACTATTCATGCAACTCCAGAATCACATCAAACTATCCATGCAACTCCAGAATCACATCAAACTATTCATGCAACCGCAGAATCACATCAAACTATCCATGCAACTCCAGAATCACATCAAACTATTCATGCAACTGTAGAATCACATCAAACTATCCATGCAGCTCCAGAATCACATCATGTTGTACCACTGTTAACTGTCCACAAAAACAGAAATCTGGGGAGATATTTGGTAATCTTACAACATATGAAGCTACTGGAATCAATATCTAATGCTAAATGGAATAAAATTTGTAGAGACCAACCAGAATAATGAGTTGGTTCTTATCTGTATTAAACTAAACAATGAGTTTGTTCTAACTTGTATTAAGATAAACAATTACTTGGTTCTTATCTGTATTAAACTAAACAATGAGTTTGTTCTAACTTTATTAAGCTAAACAATTACTTGGTTCTTATCTGTATTAAACTAAACAATGAGTTTGTTCTAACTTGTATTAAGCTAAACAATTACTTGGTTCTTATCTGTATTAAACTAAACAATGAGTTTATTCTAACTCGTATTAAGCTAAACAATGACTTGGTTCTTAAGGTTTCTGAAAAGCAGCTTTCATTGAGAGAACTATATGATAGCATGTATCTGATGCAGATCTGGGGATGATAAGTGCTAAGATTGAGGTATGTATCTGATTCTTTTTCAAAAGATAAATATAAAAGCCTGTATTAATGAAGTATAAGACAATTATTTTCAACATTTTTAAACTAATATATAATTTTTGGAAAGCTGAGAAGTTAACCACTAAACATGATGGCAGTGCACTCTTGGGAACTCTTCTGAAATCGGTCTTAAGTATTATACAATCTGAAAGGAACAAATCAAAGATTGAGTGTACAACCACTAAATGTAGATTGTGTCTTCAGAAATGTGTCAATTACAATTTACCTTTAAATTTTTTACAAGACTGTTTCAGTTCTCCAATTTTTGTTTTCTACATAATTGTACACCATGTGTGGAGAATACGAGAACAATCAGTAAAACCCAACCACATTTACAAGCCATAAGATAGACAGAAAGAGTAGCTTTGATCTTATCAAAATGTGTTTATTTGCACTTAGTGATGAAGTACAATAAAAACAATGGATAAATCATAATGATGCTAATCTAATACTTTGGATGTTTACAAATGCTTCAACTTCATTCTAAAGAAGGGAATATTTAAAAAAAAATTTTTTTACTTCTTTTTGAAAGGATCAGATTATATTTTGGGTTATTTTTATTTTATAAAATAAATATACAAGAGTTTTGTATCCATGGATTCATTTTAATTAGATAAATGGTGTATCTTTCACTGACTTAAAAAATTTGCATTCTCTCTTTTAAACTCCTAATCTTATTTTAAAGTTAAAATAAGAGGTTCAATAAAGTTTATGTCTTAGTTACTTATGACAGTGATTCAACACTGAAGAGAAAGAGTGTTGTCATTAGTAAAATTCAACTTTAACGTAAGTCCTATCAGAAAATGCTTTCAACCCAATTTTATTACTTTTATTAATTCACTTTATGAAAGCTTAAACAAATTTTTATTTCCATAGTCATAATTATATGTTTTTTTCTTACCAACAATTCTTAAAACCATCTGACAATTTTTCTTTTGATATTCCAACATCTAGATAATACAGCTCTTAAGTTGTTTAGTTTTCCATGAGCATCATGGACTCTAGGTTCCCAATTCTACTAAAACCAGTTATCAGTACACATCACCTGACTTACTTTTACTCATTTTTGCTACTCTCTTGCTCAGTTTAATACATTATGTGAGATTATAATACAACTGTTGAACTTTTAAAGGGCCTTCTACTGATATAAATCTGACAAAGATTTGTTTACTCTCCATGTGTGACAATCATAAATTCTCAAGAATACATTGAAAAAAAAAGTCATTTTATAAGTAGTAATAACACCAGGATGAATTTATGTTCAACAACAGGATACTTTTATTGGTCATGGAGAATGTACCCAAGTATAATATATAAACTGATTGAAGAGCAGGTTTTAACATTCTGAAGTGAGGATTAAACAGAATTTTAATACTTAGACTCTAATCCATAAGTGATGCATTTATCTCTAAAGTAAATTAAACTGAAATTACCCTTGACATTTGGAGGTAAGGGTTGATGGGTATACTATGACAACTTGGTGAACACTTTTCAAAGTGCAAGAGAAAGGATATGTAAGTAAGGAGGACAGAGAAACAAATTTGTTAAAATTGGTAATGAAACTTACAGAGAAATACAGCTGGAAGACAAAAGTAGGGCTTATTTAACACTTGAAGTTAAATCTAGGCAACAGCCACAGAAGTTGGATAGTGTGCTGAAAACTGCATTCATGTTTACTTGCACACACACACACACACACCCTTAACAAGTTAATAACCTTAGAATACAAATAAAACCTGTTTTCATACTTAAACCTCACACGTAAAATGATATGACACAAATTACTTAACATTCCCTGTTTCAATTAAATTAAAAAACTATAAAAAGATACAGTTAAGGAGCACCATTTCAATAGGAGACAGAGTTAACTGAAGCTCATGGATGTACTTGGGTTCTTTAAAGGTTAAAATATAAACATTACTATTTTAGCCGCATTTGTTCTGATTATTTTTTATATTATGTAATAATCATCCAAGTAGCTCAACTACAGTTTCATCTGTTTTTACTGTTCCCAAACTAAACAAATGACGTCTAGCACAGATGGCCTTTCTCCCTACCATAGTTAAATGGCATCTCTGCATCAAAATATGTTTGTTAATCTTTGTGTGGGAGTATGATAGGAAGACTCGTAAGGTAAATATTAAACAAACACTTTTAAGCATGATAGCTTTGACAAGTGGCTTGTGAAGAAGTGTGAGAAGTAGACTATTCAGGAGTGTAATAATAAGTAATCTACAGGTAATGGGAGATAACTAGTACAGGGGCATGGGAGTGTAAGAAGTAGAGTATTCAGGAGTGTAATAATAAGTAATCTACAGGTAATGGGAGATAACTAGTACAGGGGCATGGGAGTGTAAGAAGTAGAGTATTCAGGAGTGTAATAATAAGTAATCTACAGGTAATGGGAGATAACTAGTACAGGGGCATGGGAGTGTAAGAAGTAGAGTATTCAG
>NW_013674118.1:15152-28141 GCF_000517525.1 Limulus polyphemus
GTTAGTGTGATAAGTAATTCATATAGATAGGTAAGTGTGAGAAGTAGTTCATACAAATGGGTCAGTGTGATAAGTAGTTCACACAAATGGGTTAGTGTGATAAGTAATTCATATAGATAGGTAAGTGTGAGAAGTAGTTCATACAAATGGGTCAGTGTGACAAGTAGTTCACACAGATGGGTTAGTGTGATAAGTAATTCATATAGATAGGTAAGTGTGATAAGTAGTTCATACTAATGGGTCGGTGTGATAAGTAATTCATATAGATGGGTAAGTGTGATAAGTAGTTCACAAAGATGGGTTAGTGTGATAAGTAATTCATATAGATAGGTAAGTGTGATAAGTAGTTCATACTAATGGGTCGGTGTGATAAGTAATTCATACTAATGGGTCGGTGTGATAAGTAATTCATATAGATGGGTCGGTGTGATAAGTAGTTCATACAAATGGGTCGGTGTGATGAAGCAGGTGATCCCTGAGCCAAGATGTAAGTGTAGTAAAGTACTTCTTCTTATTTTCATTGAACTACAACAGTGGATTGTAATAAAGTAGTTTACTAACGATTGTTAGAATTTAGTAAAATAATTTTTTGTTGAGTAGTACACAGAAAACATACAAATCATAAGTCTTGCATAAAGTTAACAATCTAGAGCCTTTTGTCTCTCTGACATAATTTTAAAAGGAAATGTTAAATCTTGTCAGATTATCAAATTTCTACTCATCAGAATGCAGGTTCATAATTCTTAAAAACATATGTCCATATGATAAACTTTATTAACTTTTAAACTCGTAATGAATGTGAGATTAAATACTTGAACCAGAATTCTCCACATGTTGTTTGTTAGTTTATTTGGTGGAAGTTTGCACTTCAGTACTGACATCTTTATCAAGTACAGTTTAGTTAGTTAGGCCTAATGAGGAATGGTGTGAAATAGTTGAATGAAAAGATTACAATAAATATCGAACTTTCTACAAGATTCAAATACATAAAATATAACAGAAATTTTTTTTTAAGAGTCTTCCAAAATTAACGGCTAAGATATTATTATTATTTTTTATTGTTTACTCACAATTTGTGAATTATTTTTTGAAAAGTCCAATATTATTTCATAAAGGAAGTAACAGTGAAATTTGATGGGTAGGGGGGGGGCACAGGTTTGGGCTGTGACAGCAATGACTTTTTTGAACTTTTTTTCTGTTTGTGTTAGAATCCCTGTTTAAAAGTTATATTTTTTTCTTCAAAGTTGAATAAGTGGCTGTTTTCCCTAGAATGTCTGGCTACAGCTGTATTATAACTTCAGATATGAGCCAGTTATTTGTTTTCTCCAACACAATGTTTGGCCATTCATGTTTAACGTCACATTGTCTTGACCCAGGAAAGAGAAGGAGAGATTTGAATACACTACTGATGTTTTAAAAGATAACTTGTTTTCTCCAGATAAATGTGTGAAGATAATTATTTGCACCAAATAAACCTTCAAACAACATGTGAACAAACATCAGTGACTTTTACCTTATTTAATACTTTATGATCCTTATTAATTATGGCTAAAATACTACTTAAATAATTACCGACACTGCGTGTGCAATATAACTCTTGCCAAACGACATATGGCTAAACAGAATAAACCTAGAACTCTCGTAGTAGATCATTTTTATCGTCAAAAGGCCTTTTTATATATATATATACTGAATAACTTCCATTTGTGCGGTTTAACACTATATTATTATTATCTAAAGAATGGGATTGTAACAGGCAAGTTTATGTATAATGGCAGTTTTATTTGTTTACACACAATATATAATCATAGCTAACCCTACATTTTTACAACACAAAGCCAAATGGCAGTTAAATTTCACTGTTTTTGATCATGGAACCCAAAATATTTTTATAATAAAAATTCAATGAATTAATACGAAGCTTTTTCTTGTTTTTACACAAATGACAGGACTATGGGTGTACAATCGTTGGTTTGTTTGTAATTATGCACAAAGCTACACAATGGGCTATCTGTGCTCTGCCCACCACGAGTATCGAAACCCGGTTTCTAGCGTTGTAAGTCCGCAGACATACCGCTGTGCCACTGGGGGCGGGTGTACAATGTTAAGATACTTTTATTGATATTTGTTCCTTTTAGGTTTTAATTTAATACAGGCCTTTGCTTAGCTTAGGATTTTTAAGCAACAGTGGTTGAGTATTTTTGATATAACTGTATTTAACTTTACTAAAACAAACATCATGGGTTTACCTTGTCCATCAACATTTTGTAAAACATTTTTTGAAGCACGAGTCAGAAATAAGAAAGACAAATAATTTTAGATTTATTTTTAAAATATATATTAAATACTTTATCAATTAATTGGATGATTTTTTGCAATGTGTAATATAATTATATTAATTATTATTAATTTAAGGAAACAAAAGCTACACAGATGAAAAACAAAAAAAAGTTTACAACAGTAATCCTATGGAAATTGAAATATTCATTTTTTTTTTATGCAAAGTTATCAATTAACCAAAATGCGCTAATACAAGATAAAAAAAGAATTAACTTAAACAGGTTTAACAAAAAAAAAAAAGACACCCTGAACAGGACATCTTCCACCACGTCTAATAAGTTATTGAAACACGATTAATTTCATTAAACCTGCAAGATGTAATTAGTTACATCATTCTTTTATTCAGTGTTAATACTTAATATCTATCAGTTACAACTTATTAGAATAATACAAACTGTAATAAACTGCATCATCAAATATTAAACCTATCTACAAGAAGCTACAAATGTTTTAAAAGCAAATTCTGTCAAAACTGGTTAACACAGTATTAACTGTGATGCAGTACATTTAATAAACTGAACCTCCTGTAACAAACAACATATCTATCTATGTAATTAAAAGTTTCCTTGTAGTCCATATAATCATAAACACCACCAGAGTTCACTCTCCTACCTCCTTCTTATCATTAATAGATGTTCAGAACAGTTTTTCTAACCTGAAGAATCAACAACACTGGCCAGGACCCTACTGGGAATCTCAGAGAGGCCCTGGAGCTTGTCTTTGAGCAGACTGATAAAGCTGCATAGCTGGGCGACTCTGTTGTCTGCTCCTGTCAACGGGCCTGCCTTGATGATTGCCATTTCCATGGGGAGTCTGCTTCACCACGGGTTTGGACCCACCTCTTCTAAACTCAATAGTACCCATAAAGTTGAACTGAACCATTCCATCACCAGAGAAGGCAGGTGGACAGTTTGACATGTATGAGCCAGTACTAGCACCAGGGGGTGTTTGACCTACACTAGGCTGGTAGTAATTCTGTAGAAACATTAGCAAGTACTTAGTACTTCTACAGCAGAAACACACTAACAAATATCTGTTACCCTAACTGCTTATCAATTTAAAGAGATCTCATGAGTTTTCATTCTTTTCAGTCACTAAATGTTCTCGAATTTTGCTAAATTTGAGGTTTCAAAAAAACTTCTTTTTAAGTTGTTTAGCGATTATTTTTGATATAATCTTAATGTTTCTTTTAACTTATTAATGTTTTAGCTTCTTCTATGTCTCTTATTTATACGAATTCTTAAACACGTACATTATAACTATCATTATTACACGTTAAATCAAAGAAAACACATTACAACTTATCAAAATAAACACAAGATTTAGAAATATCTGTTCATCTAACAATTAATAATAAAACAACAAACTTTATCAGTACTAATAACAAGTTTAGAAATATCTGTTCATCTAACAATTAATAATAAAACAACAAACTTTATCAGTACTAATAACAACGTTTAGAAATATCTGTTCATCTAACAATTAATAATAAAACAACAAACTTTATCAGTACTAATAACAACGTTTAGAAATATCTGTTCATCTAACAATTAATAATAAAACAACAAACTTTATCAGTACTAATAACAAGATTTAGAAATATCTGTTCATCTAACAATTAATAATAAAACAACAAACTTTATCAGTACTAATAACAAGGTTTAGAACGACCACATTTAAGGGGTGAAAATCTAATATACACAAGTACAAGGTTTAGGAGGATGTGTTTTAAATAAAATTACCTAAATGTTTAAATCACCCCTTTCCATACTAGTTGTGTATCACTAATATCCTTTGATTTATTCCTTCTTACAATATAATTTAAATTTTATGGAGAAAATGTTTTAAAAATCATTATAGATACTTGCTTTTGTTTTAAAATTTAATTTTTTTTTCTATTAGAAAGTTTCGTTTTATGTATCCAATCTGTTTCAATTTCACTGACATTCATTAATAGATTTCTTTTTTAAATTTATTTTGCTGACTAGTGACCACTTTCAGCTATAAATCATAAAAACACCAGTGCAGAAACTTATAAAGATTTATTATGATCTACATTCCAACATTTCAAAATGTCATTGATGGAGACCAGGTAATAATATTTTTGTTTAAAATAAGACAAAAATAAAAAAACCATATAACCTGAACACCTCTGACCTTTCTTCTTCAGGAGAAAACTGTTGCCTGTTGTCCAAATATTATTATATTTATATTTTTTCAAACCACAGTTTACTGATGATAACCACACGGGTGGTTAAAAGTTGAAAAATAATCCAATTAAAAAAAAATAGAATATTATTTAAAATGTAAACCTTTGATTTGAAATGTGCAGAAAAATTCTAAGAAAATCTCTAAGTATGTTGTTTATAAAATTTCAAAATATCAATTCTAAAAAGCTGTAGAAATCAAGTTCGATTTTTTTTTTTAATTAAACTTTGATATTTGATATACAGGTGTGCACTTTTTGATTTCACAGTGAAATCTGATAAATATACTTACACTTAAAAACATAAGTATACAAGGTATGGTGACATGCCTGAAGTGTGGAATGATAACACAGGCCTGCAAACTCAAACTTCATAAAAGTTGTACGAATATTATTATATTTAAATAATATATAATTTATATATCTGATAAATATACTTACACTTAAAAACATAAGTATACAAGGTATGGTGACATGACTGAAGTGTGGAATGATAACACAGGCCTGCAAACTTAAACTCCATAAAAGTTGTTTTGGTTTTAATAACGGATTTTCCATAATTCAGCTACACAGATTTCGAAAATAATATTCATTTTTTCTGTCATGTTAGGATTTTTTGCAAATTGGGAATAAAAAAACTCTTCCTTAGATCAAATTATTATTTTGTTTACCACAATGAACATTTTTTATTATGTTTGTTTGTTAACAAAAATACAAACAAACTAAAGAAAAGGGAAGAACACTGATGTCAAATGAATATGCATCCTCATTCATCCTGATTTGTTTTTGTGAAATCAACATCTTTTAGCCTCAAATTACGTGTTGTGGTCTTTCTTTTATGTACTGCATCTGGAGCCTCTCGATTCAATGACCAGCAGTAATCAGCCATCATGCTGATGTTCCACCTTCCCTGATACCTGCTCTCCTTTTCCCTGATGTCTTGATGAAACCTTTCCCCTTGTTCTTCGCTGACGGCACCAAGATTTTCAGGGAAACAGTCAATATGTGAGTGTAAGAAATGAACTTTCAAGCTCATATTACAACGAATCTCTTTGAATTTATCGAGCATGTTATTGACAATATTTTCGTAATTTGGGTCCTTGTTGTTTCCTAAAAATTTGTCAATAACATCTTTAAAGGGAATCCAAGCTTCTTTTGCAACTTTCCTCATTGTCCTTATGAACTGTTCATTCGAAGTCAATTTTGCTAATCTGAGGCCCAACAAAAATCCCTTCTTTAAGTTTCGCTTCTGAAAGAGCTGGGAATTGCCCACATAGATAATTAAAACAGTCGCCATCTTTGTCTAAGGCCTTTACAAACTGCTTCATCAAGCCCAGTTTTATATGAAGTGGAGGTAATAGGACTTTCTTTGTGTCAACCAAACTTTCACATTCAATGTTTTTTGATCCTGGTATCAGGCTGACTCTGCGTGGTCACTGCTTCTTTATCCAGTGCTGATTTCATGCTCTGCTGTACCATTTACTTTGTATAACCGGATTGTCGACCCAACAACATACAAAGGATTTTTGAGTCTCCACAAAGTAGCAAACTATGTTCCTTGTATTTGACCTTATTAAGAAAAAGTTCAAGATTTTTGTACGTTTCCTTCAAGTGAACTGAATGAGCAAAAGGAACAGATGCATATATGTTACCATTATGAAGGAGAACACTTTAAACTTCTTTTGGAGGAATCAATGAACAATCATCACTCACTTGGGTCATAGACTGCAGCTCCTAGCATTGCTATTAATTCAGCAGTATTGTTGTAATAAACCAGTGAACCTTCCTGTGAAAAGTATAGTATAGACTTTTTCACACAATTTCTGAACCAGTAAAATGTCATCTCTAGAGAAAGTAAGTTCTTAGCTCAATGTCTGGACCCAAAAATCTCTGAAGAATCCTTTGGAAGGCCCAAATCTCTCACCAAATCATGAAGTTCACCTTGTGTGAAAAGTTGTAGTTCACCAGACATTTCAGGTTAAAAACAATCCCTATCATCATTTCTACTGACATCAGATGAAACTGTATCAAGAGTCTCTGGTGTAGTAGGTAAAGGTACATCAGGTTTACGAGCAACAGGTCTTATAGCAGACTGAAGGTTCAGATAAGAAATTTCCTTTTTATCTCGAGTGATGTAGCCTTGCACGTTACTTGAGCAAAAATAGCAGTCATCTCTGTGGTATCTAGGCTCATAGCAGACCATTGGAATTCCAAAAGACAAAGACCTTTAGTCCGTTATCTCAACTCCTTGACACAAACGGTGCAAACTTTGTATGTAGCCCATGATTTGTCGTGTTCCCCAAGTTATATTTTAAAATATGCATAATATGCTTTTCTGATGAATTCTGTAATGTTTTGCCTTTGTTTCTTTACAACAAATTTACCACAAATATAACAGAATATGTTTGGGTCATTTACACCTCCTTGTTGCCATAGTGCCAGATAAATAATATTGAAAAGAAAAAATAATGACAAAGTGCATGCACAAACAAATACTATCCTGAAATGACACGTCATGCAGCCTGTTAACCGTTTATATACTAGCGGTGTGTTTCTCGTGGGTTCTAAAACAATCGATAAGACTCTCATGTCGTGATTCGTCTATAGAAATCTATAGTCAGTGGTTGTTATCATTTTAAACATAACAAAATGTGACTCGATTTCAATGAAAATGATTCACTTATGTAAAAGTACATATGACGTTTTGTGAAAAATGGATATAATTTTCGGATGCAGCATACAGGAATTACTGTAGAACATGTAAAAACATGTAACTCTATTTCTGTACAAAAATTACATTTATAGATCATTTCCAAATCAGCTAAAAATCCAAACACTTCAAAATGCTGCAATAAACAACAAATAAACACCACTCTAACTTTATGATCATAGAAATATTTCCAGGAAAGTGATCACACATACACTTCTCTTTCATTGTCGATAACTTTGAAATAAAATGGAATAGATAAAAACTTCAACCACTAGAGAGGAATACATTTCAATTACTGAATTTAAAGATCACGATGCTATTGTTAATGTTACAGAACACAAACTAACATACAAACAGTCCACTAAAGAACTTTTCTACGACTCCATTTGGCAGTCATGCTTTAACTACATGCAAAGGAGGAATGTCATTACATGCCAACCTGAAAGCAACAAACTTCCCCAACACACCGAGAAGCACTGAAAATTTTCACCTTGATAAGCCAATTAAGTCTGTCAATCAATCAATAAGCTACAAAATTTAGTGTGAAAAACATGCTTTTAATACAAATTAGAGAAATATGGTACAGCAATAAACAAAGTAGTATGTGCATGATATTAAAGGAAGGACTGACAACATGTTTAGTAGTTACACATGTTAGACGTTACATCACAATAACACTAACGATACTTCTAGCAGTTACACATGTTGGACGTTACATCACAATAACACTAACGATACTTCTAGTAGTTACACATGTTAGACGTTACATCACAATAACACTCACGATACTTCTAGCAGTTATACATGTTAGACGTTACATCACAATAAGACTAACGATACTTCTAGTAGTTATACATGTTAGACCTTACATCACAATAAGACTAACGATACTTCTAGTAGTTATACATGTTAGACCTTACATCACAATAAGACTAACGATACTTCTAGTAGTTATACATGTTAGACGTTATATCTCAATAAGACTAACGATACTTCTAGTTGTTATACATGTTAGATGTTACATCAAAATAAGACTAACGATACTTTAGTTCACATCATTCCCTATTGGCTAACTACAGGTTTCCGGTAGCAAGACTGTATAATAACTATATCTTGTTTATTCCACTGCAAGAAAGCCCCTTCCTCAGCACCAAAGGTTATCAGACCAGTTCACTTACAACATCCGGTCTGAATACTTTTGTTAACACACTAGAAATTGTAATAAAGATTTCCTGTATGTCGTAACCAAACTGGCCTGATGACCTTTCTTAACACACAAGAAAATGTAATAAGCATTTGTTTTAACACACTTGAAAATGTAATAAGGATTTGCTGTATGTTGTAACTGAACTGGCCTGATGACTTTTGTTAATACTTAGAAAATGTAATAAGGATTTGCTGTATGTTGTAACTGAACTGGCCTGATGACTTTTGGTAACTGAACTGGCCTGATGACTTTTGTTAATATTAGAAAATGTAATAAGGATTTACTGTATGTTGTAACTGAACTAACATCCAACAAATCCTTATTACATTTTCTAGTGTGTTAACAAAAGTCATCAGGCCAGTTTGGTTACGACATACAGTAAATCCTTATTACATTTTCTAGTGTGTTAACAAAAGTCATCAGGCCAGTTGGGTTACGACATACAGTAAATCCTTATTACATTTTCTAATATTAACAAAAGTCATCAGGCCAGTTTGGTTACGACATACAGTAAATCCTTATTACATTTTCTAGTGTGTTAACAAAAGTCATCAGGCCAGTTCAGTTACAACATACAGTAAATCCTTATTTCATTTTCTAATATTAACAAAAGTCATCAGGGCAGTTCGGTTACAACATCCAGCAAATCCTTATTACATTTTCTAGTGTGTTAACAAAGGTGAGGTGAGATACAATAACTCATTAAATGTACAAATAAATAAAAAACATTAAGTTTATATATACTTTATTTTCTAATTAGTGCAATCTGCCTATAGTAGTGTGAAGGGGTAATATGTTTTAAGTTCATATTACAAGCTGCAAGAGAAACAACCTTACTACAGATGATTAGCAAAAAAACAATACTAGCAAAAGAAATTAAGTCAAAGTTTAAAAGTAATTTGGTAGATATGTAGTGGTTAAATTCTTTGAAAGTTAGGTTCAATATCTGACGAACACTGTATCACATGAAATCAGTTACAAACATTTACTACATGCCCACTATGAAATATTTATAATCACATTAATGGCATTGGTTAGCCATGAATCACAAACATGGGTTCAGAAAGCAAGGATTCCGACAGGTTTACAATCTATGTTACTGAGATCACTCACCCATTCTGAAAGGCTAACTTGTTGTACATCACTTAATGTTACTTCTTCGTAGTTGCCGTAGTCAACAAACTGAACAACACACGTATAGGCATTATGAGCAACAGCATGTACCACAGCCCTATAGAACTGTTGAAGTAGAGACACTAATTAGAAGTTATGACAAAACTTGATAATGTTTAATAATAAAGGAAGTTTTAACAATATTTTTACAAATTATTATACTTTATCTAAATGTTTGTAAAAATATTGTTAAAACTTGATAATGTTTAATAATAAAGATTTGTAAAAATATTGTTAAAACTTGATAAGGTGCAGAGTTCAATCATAAAGTTTGTAAATCTTTTTTTCTGTGGAAATGATAAAGTACAGCAAGGAATCCTTTTTTTCAACTTTTAAATGTGAACAATATATGTTAGTACCATATAGTGTGTTTATTAGTGGTGCCACATGTTATTAACATATAATAAAGTTATGCCTAGATCTAACATGAATGCATGGTACAATAAGTGTCAAATAACTTATTCTAAATATTCTTGTCAACAGGTTCAGATTCCAGTTAACAAGTTTTATGAACAGGGTTGGATTCTGGATAAGTTATTATGAATACGGTGAGATCCTAGTTAACAAGTTATTGAGAAAGGGATTCTAATTAACAAGTTATTATTAATACAGTTAGTTTATTTTGAATTTCGCGCAAAGCTACACGAGGGCTATCTGCACTAGCTGTCCCTAATTTAGCAGTGTAAGACTAGAGGTGAGGCAGCTAGTCATCACCACCCACCACCAACTCTTGGGCTACTCTTTTACCAACGAATAGTGGGATTGACCGTCACATTATAATGCCCCCACAGCTGAAAGAGCGAGCATGTTTGGTGGGACTGGGAATCAAACCCGCGACCCTCAGATTGCGAGTCGAGCGTCCTAACCACCTGGCCATGCCGGGCCATTAATACAGTTAGATCCTAGTCAACAAGTTATTGGGAAAGGGATTCTAGTTAACAAGTTATTGGTAAAAGGATTCTAGTTAACAAGTTATTATTAATACAGTTAGATCCTAGTCAACAAGTTATTGGGAAAGGGATTCTAGTTAACAAGTTATTATTAATACAGTTAGATCCTAGTCAACAAGTTATTGGGAAAGGGATTCTAGTTAACAAGTTATTATTAATACAGTTAGACCCTAGTCAACAAGTTATTGGGAAAGGGATTCTAGTTAACAAGTTATTGGTAAAAGGATTCTAGTTAACAAGTTATTATTAATACAGTTAGATCCTAGTCAACAAGTTATTGGGAAAGGGATTTTAGTTAACAAGACATTACGAACACTTAACTAGAATCTAACCCTGTTTATAATGTCTTGTTAACTAAAATCCCTGTTCTAATAACTTGTTAACTAGAATCTAACCGAAGATAATATGAAAAGAAATAGATTCCTGTTAACACATTATTAAGAAGAGGGTCAGATTATAGATCAGAGGTTATGTTGAATTAAATCGTCTGTGCATGAATCTACTAATCATAATTATTATGACTTTACACTTTTGTTTATTTAAGTTGTATCTTGAAAACTAAACACTATTCATTTGCTTACATAACAACCAGCACTGTATAAATTCAGATATAATGCAGGTATCTAATATAGCAGTGTTGTCGTAATAACTTACAGGTTCAGGTTTATTCACTAATGATACTATACCGAGTGATAGATGTCGCAGACACACAGTAATAAGGATCTCTAACGACAGATAAATCCGTGTATTTAACATCAAGATTACTTAAACCTTAATTAATGCAACGGTTGTGTTAAAAAAAAGAAAAGGAGTAATATTCTGGTCGGCTCTTGGCCCACAACACAGCTGAAGATAGCATCTACATATTCATGAAACAGTTTCTTTTACAAATGCTGCAGTTGTCTACTGTGAATATAATGCAGTAATAGTTTTCTAACTGTACCATTATCACTCTTTTGTGTTTGATTACAAGAAGCTGTGGAAAATGTGAATATATTTTATAAAAAGTTGATTAGTTAGGATTTAGGATTTTTTGGACAAAATCTTGTAAAATAGGTTTAGCATTTTGGCTGAAATTCAGTTTCTCTACATCTACACTTATTCACATTTCAAATTTCTTTTGTTTTAATCAAAGGTAAAATTCAAAATACATTCTGTGACGTAGAGACCTAACGCACGCTTTAATTCGTCAAAACCACTGCCATACACTGCAGTTTTGGCTATTCAAATCTCGTCAGTACAGCCTGGATCAGTAAACCAAAGAAATACAGTATGGTCTCCTATAATGGTGGTGTGTGTTTAAAGGTTTTAAGTTCTTTTTAACTCCATAAATACTATGTCTACATATTAACATAAAAAACTGTCTGACCAAGCGGTATTAACTGTATTAATTGGTACATGTCAGTGTGTTAAAACACCTGTTTATATAACACTGGTACATGTCAGTGTGTTAGAACACCTGTTTATGTAATACTGGTACATGTCAGTGTGTTAGAACACCTGTCTATGACACACTGACATGTACCAGTATTATTGTGTCTTAATGTAAGCTATTCATGTAAACCATTACATATATAATATTAGTCACTTGGATAGTGTACATGTGTCTTAATGTAAGCTGTAGCTGTACATGTAAACCATTACATATATAATCTCTTATATTCAAACATGTGCACAAAGATTTGGTTATCAGTCTTATATTAACTATGATATAATAATAACAAATTCTAATGTGTACAAGTTTTACACAGACAATACTTTTGAAACAATGACATGTACCAGTATTTTATAAACAGGTGTTTTAACACACTGACATGTACCAGTATTACATAAACAGGTGTTCTAACACACTGACATGTACCAGTATTACATAAACAGGTGTTCTGACACACTGACATGTACCAGTATTACATAAACAGGTGTTCTAACGCACTGACATGTACCAATGTTATATAAACAGGTGTTTTAACACACTGACATGTACCAGTATTATATAGACAGGTGTTCTAACGCACTGACATGTACCAGTATTACATAAACAGGTGTTCTAATACATACACTATCCAAGTGACTAATATTATACATGTAATGGTTTACATGTACAGCTACAGCTTACATTAAGATACATGTACACTATCCAAGTGACTAATATTATATATGTAATGGTTTACATGTACAGCTACAGCTTACATTAAGACATATGTACACTATCCAAGTGACTAATATTATATATGTAATGGTTTACATGTACAGCTGCAGCTTACATTAAGACATACATACACTATCCAAGTGACTAATATTACATATGTAATGGTTTACATGTACAGCTACATTAAGACACATGACACTATCCAAGTGACTAATATTACATATGTAATGGTTTACATGTACAGCTTACATTAA
>NW_013674118.1:28667-29368 GCF_000517525.1 Limulus polyphemus
TACATGTACACTATCCAAGTGACTAATATTATATATGTAATGGTTTACATGTACAGCTAATGCTTACATTAAGACACATACACTATCCAAGTGACTAATATTATATATGTAATGGTTTACATGAAATGCTTACATTAAGACACATACACCATCCAAGTGACTAATATTATATATGTAATGGTTTACATGTACAGTTTACATTAAGACACATATACACTATCCAAGTGACTAATATTATATATGTAATGGTTTACATGTACAGCTGCAGCTTACATTAAGACACATTTACACTATCCAAGTGACTAATATTATATATGTAGTGGTTTACATGTACAGCTTACATTAAGACACATGACACTATCCAAGTGACTAATATTATATATGTAATGGTTTACATGAAATGCTTACATTAAGACACATATACACCATCCAAGTGACTAATATTATATATGTAATGGTTTACATGTACAGCTGCAGCTTACATTAAGACACATATACACTATCCAAATGACTAATATTATATATGTAATGGTTTACATGTACAGTTTACATTAAAACACATGTACACAATCCAAGTGACTAATATTATATATGTAATGGTTTACATGTACAGCTACAGCTTACATTAAGACATACATACACTATCCAAGTGACTAATATTATACGTACATGTAAACCATTACATTCTTAATGTAAGCTGT
>NW_013674119.1:0-8096 GCF_000517525.1 Limulus polyphemus
TTAATTATTAGACCAACCAAACTCTATAAAACAGTACCATTTAATGAAATAAATTCGTTTAATTATTAGACCAACCAAACTCTGATAAAACAGTACCATTTAATGAAATAAATTCGTTTAATTATTAGACCAACCAAACTCTGATAAAACAGTACCATTTAATGAAATAAATTAGTTTAATTATTAGACCAACCAAACTCTGATAAAACAGTACCATTTAATGAAATAAATTCGTTTAATTATTAGACCAACCAAGCTCTGATAAAACAGTACCATTTAATGAAATAAATTAGTTTAATTATTAGACCAACCAAACTCTGATAACGTAGCACTACTTCATGAAATAAGTTTGTTTAATTAGTTGGCCACCCAAGTCCTCCGGTGGGACAGCGGTAAGTCTACGGACTTGCAATGCTAAAATTCAGGGTTCGATTCCCCGCGCTGGACGCAGCAGATAATCCAACGTGACTTCGATATAAAATATACAAATAAACTAGACCAATCAAAGTTAGCCAAAAGAATAATGTTCAATAAAATAAAACTGTCGAATTATTCGACCAAGTGTTAATGATATTGGTAATCTGCTTTTGAAGGAAACACGCATTCTTTTATCTGTAATTGTGTGCTTGTTTGAAGTTAAGCACCAAGCTACACAATGGGCTATCTGTGCTCTGCCCGCCACGGGTATCGAAACCCGGTGTTTAGCGTTGTAAGTCCGCAGACATACCGCTGTGCCACTAGGGGGCGCTTTAGTTATGAAAAACACAGTTATATTACTTTCTAGCAGTTAATTTGATTCTCTAACAAAAACTTTTTGTCGAGCAAGAAAAAAGTGGTTAGCACGTATATTGTTATTTCAATTTCTTTTTCAATTTGATAATTATTTCACGTGCCATATTTACTATTATGGCCGTTTTTGTTACATAAAAATTGTGATATATATAATTGCAACTGAAACTGGAGAGGACAGAAAAATAAGAAGATTCACGTTTTTAAAGTGTCGTGGGACAAGAAAACAACAGCAGAATGTCATTTACACAAAGTAAATCTGTATGAGAAGCAATAACTTAGTTTTTGATTCAAAAGAGCGACTGCTGAGCCAAAGGTTGAAACATCTCCATCTTTAAACCGAATCTTATGTTTTGTACGTTTGAGTACGAGGACTAAGAAACAGCTGTCAGAAACAGCTTGCAGCACTTTCAACGTGACTCATTATCTGAGTTCTAAGTAATACTGATAGAACCCTATTAGTAGGAAGGATGAAGAACGGCGACCAAGTTGGTCCTGAGAAAGATAACGCATCTTTGGTCACATTTTAAGGGGGCATAAAAGAACAAAAAAAAAGGAATTCACCTCGAGATGCGTATAATATAAGGCCTAAGTAAAATTCACGAAAGATAAGATTAGAGAGGATAAAAAAAGAAACTAGTTAAGGGTCCTCTAAACTTCCAGATCAAAGGAAAGCAACGAAGAGTCGAGGAAAAAGTTTGGAAAAAAAAAATCGATCAAGAATCTTGCGAAGTTGAGGGTAAAGTTATAGAATTGATAGAAAATCTGAAGAAAAATGTAACCGGGTTTTTAGCTTTGAAGTGAAATATATAAATGATAATTTCGGCACATCACGTAAAATCTGCTGATTCGTCCGTGTAAAGAAATATGAAGAAGACGTTTTCAATAGAAGCAAATCACATTTTAACAATATACTCAAAAGATCAAACTAATACAACAAAAAAAAAAGACAGGGATCAAAGGGCTGTATAGGAATATGCATCAAATTTGAAAGAAGTCAACAAAAGACTTAAAAAAAACCGTTAGAACATCAAAGTCCAACACCGATTGTTGAAGGAAATATCATCATAAAACAAACTCCTCCGTAAGATAGTTTTTCGTCATCATAGGTTTTCTTGGAAAAAAAAAAGTCATACAAATTTTCGGATACCTGGAAAATTGGCTTCTAGCTTTTGCAGTTAGCCTAAAACAGAGACTAAAATTTCGTATACAACACAAGGTAAAACAGTGCTACATATCACGATCTTAAACATCAAAGTTTCTTTTTAGCGCCAGATGGTGTCATCTGTGGTAACGTGTCGTGCTAGCTCGTAATACGACACCCAGGCCAGACAAGAAATTGGTTTTTCTTATATCGAGCGACTTTACAGGTGTGCCAGTTTCTAAGCGCGTGCTCGTTTGGGAAATCTCTTCTGCTAAAATAGTCATTCATCCTAAATAAACCAAAGAACACTTTTCTTCTGCTAAAATAGTCATTCATCCTAAATAAACGAAAGAACACTTTTCTTCTGCTAAAATAGTCATTCATCCTAAATAAACCAAAGAACACTTTTCTTCTGCTAAAATACTCATTCATCCTAAATAAACCAAAGAACACTTTTCTTCTGCCAAAATAGTCATTCATCCTAAATAAACCAAAGAACACTTTTCTTCTGCCAAAATAGTCATTCATCCTAAATAAACCAAAGAACACTTTCTTCTGCCTAAAATAGTCATTCATCCTAAATAAACCAAAGAACACCTTTCTTCTGCTAAAATAGTCATTCATCCTAAATAAACCAAAGAACACTTTCTTCTGCTAAAATAGTCAGTCATCCTAAATAAACCAAAGAACACTTTCTTCTGCTAAAATAGTCAGTCATCCTAAATAAACCAAAGAACACTTCTCTTCTGCTAACCCATAAAACTTTTCCTCTTCAGTTCAGGTGAGCATGATGTTTTCGACAGCCAGAAATAATTTATTTTGTATTCTTCGACTTAAATTCTGCACTGTGAGTGGTTTAGCGTGTCCGGAACTTAAATCCGAGGGTTTGTGTTTCGTGTCACGTTACCTCAAAAACGCGCTCGCAAATTTGGCCATGGTTGACGGTAAAATCCCTCTATTCGGTCAGACAAGAGTACCAAAGAGTTGACGGAGGGTATTGTCGATTAGATGCCTTCGTCTTAGTCTATCGTTTCAAAAACAGGCACGCTGATAGCTAGCTCTGCGGTTTTGCGCAAAAATTCCCAAAAACACAAAAAAACGAACAAACAGACAGACATCCCTTATACTTAAAGTATTAGTTATAGCCGTCTCGGCAAAGGTCCATGCAAAGGAAGTGCTTAACGGCCTATTAAACATATTGTTCAAAACAAAAACAAAAATGTAACAACTTTAAATACTGGTCGCTAAGCCTATTTTAATATAGTAATCAGTATTTTTTTTTCTAAGCTTTTAGGCTTACGTTTTGTTGTCATACCTTAATATGTTTAGTTGAGTTGAAATTGGAAATAATAACATAATGAGATTTTGAGCAAGCTCGAGTAACTAAATCTTTCTAATAATCTAGTTTACATTGCTGCCATAGTAACAAGCCTGTGGTTTCCCTCTATAACTGTTGAATGTTCTGTAACATGTGGACGATACAGCGCTTAAGTTGACTTTATTAAGCCTAAACACGTGTGCAATAACACTTTAAAAATTTGATTGCTTGCTTCGGATATTCGCGAAAAGCTACACAGACGCTATCAGCGCTATCTGGTGGACCGAAGGGAAAGTAGCTAGTCAACAGCATCCACCGTCAATTCTTAGGCTATCATAATCGAATATTGGTATTTTACTATCGCCCTTATGACGCACCCACGGTCCCAAAAAGCGTAGCGCAATTTTTCAAAAACGCAACGCGAGCCACAGACCCTCGGTTTCACAGTCTGCCACGCTAACAACTAGGCCACGCCGAGCCCTATACTTCACTATGAATAACATTCATAATCAGCTGTTAGTACACTCCGTAAAGTTTATGTTTATATTTTATGCAATAGAGTAAAAAATATGGAAATATTTTACGATTTGCTGCTAGTCCCCCAGTCTACGGATTTACAACGCTAAAATCAGAGATTCGATTCCCCTCGGTTGTCACAGAAGATATCGCGATTGGCATTGCTATAAAACATGCACACACACACACATCATTTGCTGCAAACAGAAAAACGATTTGTGTGTAAAATGAGCAGCATTTTAGGGTTAACATCACATTTTAATGTTACCTAGAACAGATTCAAGCAAACTGAACAATAGGCACGAAGAAGATGAAATTTTATTTAAGAAAAACGACCCTGATGATCACGGGTTTTTGTATCTGAAGAAGATGACCCTGAAAGTAATGGGTTATTGTTTCTGAAGACGATAACCCTAAAAATAATTGTTTTTGTATCCGAAAACCATAACCCTGAAAATAATGGGTTATTGTATCTGAAGACGATAACCCTGAAGATAATGGATTATTATATCTGAATACGGTATTTTCGGCCGTAAACCTAAGAATACCTCTCTCCAGTTTTTGAGATTTAAATTAATTCTATATCCACATATTAAACTAACAACGCAAACAATTCCCTATAATGAAAATATATTAATAAGAAATTAAAAATAATGAAAACTCTCTAACCCAGACTGCTAATGGAAGTAACGTTAAAGGAACAACAGAGAAAACCGTACATCCGGTCCATTAGCTTGAAGTACTGTCGTGGGTTATATTGAAAATAATGTTTTATATTAAAACAAAACTGAGTGGAGTATTGCATTTTTATTGTGTTTAAAATATGTTTTGATAGAAAAAAGAAGAAATATTTACGGTATTTGTTTTAGGCTTACGTTTCTCTGTTATGAAATTTAAGTTATCAATTTTGGTAAAACGTTCAAAGTTATTTCGAGCTTTCGAACAATTTACATTTACAGAACATACTGAACATCAGTTGTGTACCTTCGTAACCATAACCATGCTTAGAAACGTGGTTCGAACTAGGAACTGATACTTCTGTAACACCTCGCCATGCCTAGCAACGTGGTTTGAACTAGGAACTGATACTTCTGTAACACCTCGCCATGCCTAGCAAAGTGGTTCGAACTAGGAACTGATACTTCTGTAACACCTCGCCATGCCTAGCAAAGTGGTTCGAACTAGGAACTGATACTTCTGTAACACCTCGCCATGCCTAGCAAAGTGGTTCGAACTAGGAACTGATACTTCTGTAACACCTCGCCATGCCTAGCAAAGTGGTTTGAACTAGGAACTGATACTTCTGTAACACCTCGCCATGCCTAGCAACGTGGTTCGAACTAGGAACTGATACTTCTGTAACACCTCGCCATGCCTAGCAAAGTGGTTCGAACTAGGAACTGATACTTCTGTAACACCTCGCCATGCCTAGCAACGTGGTTTGAACTAGGAACTGATACTTCTATAAGCATTGCCTCATTAACCATCGTCATGCTTAGCAACGTGGATCGAGATACAAACTGCCACGTCCGTGGTTGTCGCCGAGCTTAGCAACTTGCTTCGAAGAGGGCAACAATTTGGCATACGCTTTTGATGTGTAGAAAGCGTATTTATTAAAATAGAAGACATTAAAACCTATCTTCTTAAACAGACTTGAACTTGAGCTTCTCAGCTGGTTCTGCACGAGCGTTATCTTTTAGTCCGTAAACAACTATTAAGCGTTAATCTATAGTTATATGTAATAAAACCATTATCTGTTGTTCTCTATTTCTTGGTGTCCCTCGATAGGACAGAGGTAAGTTTACGGACTTACAACGTTAAAATCCGAGGTTCGATTCCTCGCGATGGTCACAGCAGATAGCCCAATATAGAATGCTCTGAAACAAACAAACCATTTTTTTTTGATAAAGTGTTTTATTTCAGATATTAATATATTAACTAGTTTGTGATTACTTTAGAGAGATCATATGAGATGATCATACAATGATAGAAAGGAACTAAAAAGATCGTAAACCATGATCCTCAAGGAGCAGATTAGATGGTAATAATAAGAAAGCGCTTTCCAAGGGAATTCAGTCAAAAAACGATCCACGGTCTGCGAATTCTCTTTTGAGCGCATAGAAATTGGAGCATGTCGGGAATACGTATACTTTTAAAGTAATTTTCCCCATACAACCAAAGGAGACGTTCCCCCATATATACATCTTGTGGTGTAACATTACTCCCTGAATTCTTGTGGTTAATCATACGGCACGAGCAGATTAAGACCTCTTCAGTGTTACTTTTTTCAACGTGTTGGCGGGTGCATCTTAAGCTGGAAAAGATATTCAATTCACTTATTAACAAGTTGTAGCATCCAGGGAAGCCTGTCTCTACTAGTGGTGCTAAAGTGACTTTAGTTCCATCGTTTCTCACATCTACATCCACATGTTCTCGAGAATGTCTCCTACTGAAACCTAACGGTTAATGGAACGACTTAGGCATATAGAGAAAGAAAAACACGTTTCTGACCAACGTTGAGCTGCCCTAAAACTTTACTTCCTGCGGTTCGGAGTACAACGGTGACGTATAATTAAGAAGGGGTCAAAGGTGAACAACACCAAGAAGGATCTTTACTGGTTTCTGTAACTGACATCGACTGATAACTTGTTAATAGTCCTGGTTGTTAGTTTTAAAACTGGTTTAGCAGAATCCATTACCCGAAAGGCTGCTTTTGATGGTTGTCCTTAAGCTCTGATGATTTTAATAACAAAATGTGTTGTATGCATGATGGCAACTCGGTGTTTCGTTCATTGGACAGGAAATATTTTGTGAAAATCTGTTACAGTTTTATGGAACGGCAATACACTGTTAAAAGTTTTAAAATGAGTAATACTGGGGGTGTTTAAATAATAAATAATAAAGTCTTAGATTTCATCCCTGCTTGGTTGACTCCAAGTATCAATACACTCGAAAATGGAAACGTTAGCTATTGGTTATAATATCTAGTAGATGGTGTACTCTATTTTAAAAATGTAGTTTATTCGTGTGTTTTTTTTGGATGTTTTTTTTTTGGCGCAGAAAATCACTTTATCAAACAAACATAAAATATAAGTAAGAGTTCGTTATAGCTGTCGCTCAAGATGACGTTTAAACACGAAGTTTCTGATGATATGAAAAGATATACGTACATTAAATTTATTTCCCAATAAAAGCGCTTTTATTGATTTCAAACAAAGTCTATTGGATTAGTATTTCCTGGAAAATTAACTGTGGGTACGTGATGGAAGGCTAAGTGGAAATATCATACAATTTAGAACTAGTGAGGAAGGTTTTTTTTTGAACTTTCAAATTTGAATCATATCTCTTGTAACAATGACCAGACATTAATGGCTAATAAAGGAAGATCCAAACACCACACTCGAGTCATGGGAGTGTTGTACATATCAGTAATTCATGTCGAATAATTGACAAAGTAAACACCACACTCAAGTCATGGGAGTGTTGTAAATATCAGTAATTCATGTTGAATAATAGACAAAGTAAACACCACACTCAAGTCATGGGAGTGTTGTAAATATCAGTAATTCATGTTGAATAATAGACAAAGTAAACACCAAACTCAAGTCATGGGAGTGTTGTAAGTATCAGTAATTCATGTTGAATAATAGACAAAGTAAACACCACACTCAAGTCA
This sequence comes from Limulus polyphemus, assembly GCF_000517525.1. Taxonomy (NCBI): domain Eukaryota; kingdom Metazoa; phylum Arthropoda; class Merostomata; order Xiphosura; family Limulidae; genus Limulus; species Limulus polyphemus. The sequence goes on from NW_013674119.1 coordinate 7,444, forward strand.
TGGGAGTGTTGTAAATATCAGTAATTCATGTCGAATAACTGACAAAGTAAACACCAAACTCAAGTCATGGGAGTGTTGTAAATATCAGTAATTCATGTTGAATAATAGACAAAGTAAACACCAAACTCAAGTCATGGGAGTGTTGTAAGTATCAGTAATTCATGTTGAATAATAGACAAAGTAAACACCACACTCAAGTCATGGGAGTGTTGTAAATTACTGTAATTCATGTCGAATAAAGAACAAAGTAAACACCAAACTCAAGTCATGGGAGTGTTGTAAATATCAGTAATTCGTGACGAATAATTGACAACACTAACACCACATAAAAGTTATGGGGGTGTTGTAAATTTTTATGATTTCGTGAATTTTAAATTAATTTATGTGGCCATTAATTTTTAGTTTGGTAAAACTGGAACAACTAATGAAAATATATTTGAAAGATATGCGATTCTTGATATTTGATAACATTTGAAGGTGTTATAGCTGCTTGATAACATTTGAAGGTGTTATAGCTGCTTGATAACATTTGAAGGTATTATAGCTGCTTGATAAAAGTTGAAGGTGTTATAGCTGCTTGATAACATTTGAAGGTGTTATAGCTGCTTGATAACATTTGAAGGTGTCATAGCTGCTTGATAACATTTGAAGGT
>NW_013674119.1:9096-14031 GCF_000517525.1 Limulus polyphemus
AGCTGCTTGATAACATTTGAAGGTGTTATAGCTGCTTGATAACATTTGAAGGTGTTATAGCTGCTTGATAACATTTGAAGGTGTTATAGCTGCTTATTTTGTGTTCTTACGAGCAAAATACTTAAGAATTGTTCTATTTACAATAGATTCGTTCTACGACAAAGACGAATGACGTTCATCAGATTAGGTGTAGAGAACGTTTGTTTCAAGCCTAATGCAACTTGGGATTAGGTTTTGGTAAGAAGGTTTCCTTAGTTACCAGTTTCTCTTTCTTTTTGTGCTCGTGAAACAGATTCGGCACACAAACACCTTCCGCGATGCAAGAAATACAACCTTCATCGAATCGGATTTCAACACTCCTGTCAATACTGAACAGATTAACAGAAATTGCACGTGTCGAGGACCGAGGTTGAAAGAACGTAAGAACGCTATTGACTATTTGTCGTTTATATTAAGTACGTGTGGCGTTTAATCTGACATTATGTACGAACTTTTCTTTCACTCACTCATTTGTTTTATCTATTAAACGACTTCTCTTTCGGTGATTACCATTAGTTCGTTATATTCTGATTGTTCGTGTCTAAATATACGTTATTAATAAAATATATGTAATCGTCGTTAAATTAAAAATTGGAGAACTTACGAGTAATTACTATAATTATGTTAGTTTTGTCTCTGAGTATGAAACCTTTAATTTATCATAAATTTGCTTGTAAATATAGTTATAATGTTATCCAAGACTTTTATGATATATCGGTACAATGACTTCATTTTATGTTTCTGTGCAATCTTGTTATTTATAATAATAATACAATAAACAACAATGGAATCTTGTCAGCAAACAACAATCAAGTATTGTAGCAAGAAAACGTTCATCGATCAAGTATTGTAGCAAAATAGAAAACAACAATTAAGTACTCGGACAATAACGATAAAAACAACATGGCATTGTAACAACACAACATACAACAACCTGATATTACTCCATTGTAACAACACAACATACAACAACCTCATATTACTCCATTGTAACAACACAACATACAACAACCTGATATTACCCCATTGTAACAACACAACATAAACAACCTCATATTACTCCATTGTAACAACACAACATACAACAACCTGATATTACTCCATTGTAACAACACAACATACCACAACCTGATATTACTCCATTGTAACAACACAACATACAACAACCTGTTATTACTCCATTGTAACAACACATCATACAACAACCTGATATTACTCCATTGTAACAACACAACATACCACAACCTGATATTACTCCATTGTAACAACACAACATACAACAACCTGATATTACTCCATTGTAACAACACAACATACCACAACCTGATATTACTCCATTGTAACAACACAACATATAACAACCTCATATTATTCCATTGTAACAACACAACATACTACAACCTGATATTACTCCATTATAACAACACAACATATAACAACCTCATATTATTCCATTGTAACAACACAACATACTACAACCTGATATTACTCCATTATAACAACACAACATACAATAACCCAATATTACTCCATTGTAACAACACAACATAAACAACCTCATATTACTCCATTGTAACAACACAACATACCACAATCTGATATTACTCCATTGTAGCAACACAACATACAACAATCTGATATTGCTCCAAAGTGATATTACTTAACAATCAAGTATCGTATCAAAAACAAAACAATCAGGTATTCTACAAAAGTGCTGTTAAAGTGATGTATGAAACTACAGTTATAACAAAAATATCTCAAACGTTGTAGAATTGGTCAACAAGTATTAGTAAGCTGATAAGGTATCCAAGTCTACAGCTGACAACAAGACCTCCAGTGTTATTCAGGACACTGTAGACTGTGAAGAAGTGACATCTTGGAGTTGACGTTCGTCCAAATTCTTCTCTTCGGGGTGTCCCAAAAGTCTGAATATCTATACAAGTTTACAGAATATTCTCAAAATATCCGCCCTCAAAAGACGTTCAATCTAGATCACTTCTACCTCATTGACATCATGTACAAATCTACAAAGATACAAGAAAAAAAATTTAATTTCTTTTGGGACGTCTTATAGACGTTAACAATGAAGTCTTGATGATTTTTTACCATGAACGACGAGGTTTCGTTTCATTTGGGGATTATTTGTTTCAGAATTTTCACGCAAGTCTACAAAAAGGGGCTAGCCATTGTCGTAGGAAGCATTTTTTTGAGTGGCCAAGCCATTGCCACATTATTATTTCTAGGGGAGGGGGCATTACCCCGAGAAAACCTTTGAAAATTGAATGCAATGAGTGTGAATCTTGAGCCATTTCAACTACAAACGTAATGTATAGAATTAAAAGAAGCAAGTTTTAATACATAAGTTGTAGACATACATGCCATGAAAAAGTGGTCATGTATGATTCTGAGCTACAGATAATAAGGAAGGTCGCGGAGCCATGAATAACTTGGAACGCTTGAAGGTTGCTATCAACCGAATAGCTGGAATGACTGTCGCTATTATTACGCACCCCAGCTGAAAGAGCTCTCCACTAATATATGACCACTGACACATCAGTATGACAAAGACCCAGAAACCACATTAAAAACCCCAAAGTGAATTTCTTGAAAACCTGCGACGAGGTACAGTGAGGTTAAATGATATATGTATTTCTCTTTTTTTATGATCACAATTTTGTGGTCATCGAAACCTGATTTGATTAAGTGTTCTGGACACAAGTCAGTTTGCTTTGTCCCTCTTAATTCCAAATTCCTCAAGGACTCAATTTATTGTATCCCAAAGCCACATTGTAAAATTCGGACAAAGTAGAGTTATTGTGAACGCCCAGGACGCGTAAAGTTAAAAACGCGTTTGTACGATACAGAAAGCGTAGCTTTATCGCAATCTGCAAATATGTTGTACAGGATAAAGGAGGATTATTGTGCGCGTGCCAAACGCATTCACTTAGGTCCGTAAACGCGTTTGTACGACACAGGACGCGTAACGTATCGTGATCTGCGAATATGTAGAACATTGTAGCTTTGAGAGCTTTAATGAACTGCAAATGTCTGTTGAATGAAAAGAAGACCACGATGGCTAAAATTCTACTAAAACACCATTATCGGATATATTATAAATGCTTCCTTCTTGGTATACAAATAACAGTTTGCTTGTATAATGTTTTTACTTTTAGCTGTGCTTCAATATGTATTAATAATAAAATGTTCTTTTCGAGAAATTTATTCTCGTTAGTAGTAGAAATAATCACTCATTATCCTTTCATGCAATTGACGACCCCTCCCCCCCAGTGGCACAGCGGTATGTCTGCGGACTTACAACGTTAGAAACCGGGTTTCGATACCCATGATGGGCAGAGCACAGATAGCCCATTGTGTAGCTTGTGCTTAATTCCAAACAAACAAACAAAGCAATTGACGATCTACTCTCGACAACAGTGTTTATACTATCAGCTGATTCAATTACTAATTAGTTGTTAATTTTTGTCAGTAAATAGTTTTACATGCTTCTTGAATCACCATTTTTGTCTATTTAACAAGATTTTTAATGTAAGTAGCTACTATCCCCATATAAGTCGGTTTTATTCTAATATTTCTCACCAGGGGGCCAATATTCCAATTTCCACTTCAGGAAAATGCGATACAATGTATTCTGAACGTTCAAACGGACAACTTTCTCTTTTAGAAATAGTGTCCGTAAATAACTTGGAGTGAATTGCTAGTACGAGACACTTGGAAAGAGGAAAGGGTATTGTTCACCACACCCCCCTCATCCCCCTTCTGGTGAACAGAATAATAATCCGACGTTCAGGCGTAAGATTGATGGGTCTTATTCGCGTGGATTATACAGCGTTCATTAAACGTCACGCGTTCCTGGTTACTATGGTTACCGTATCATAAAAACGTGCGTGCTAAGAATCTGCTGTACTTTTTTAGAAACTTTATTATTAATATTTAGAAATATTGTGATTTTTCTAAGAGAAATAAACACTTTGTTTAATTGTTTTTAAATGTAAACCGTATTACGCTTTAAAACGATAATTGGATTTAGTTTTAAAACTTATTAATTACATAAATAAGAGATGATACACTGTGATTTAAACTAGTTTATATATATATATATTGATACTATTTAATATTTTTTTTGCTCGGGATTTAACCAAGTCTTGAGTCATTTTATAAAACTACACTGTACTTTTGAGTAGCCCCCCCCCCCCAGTGGCACAGCGGTATGTCTGTAGACTTACAACGCTAGAATCCGGGTTTCGATACCCGTGGTGGGCAGATCACAGATAGCCCTTGTGTAGCTTTGTGCTTAATTACAAACAAACAAACAAAGTTCTAAGAAATTAAATTTTTATATCCCACAGTTTCAATCTTCTGTTATAAGCTAACTTTCCACGTTGTGTATTAACCGCCATTTTTATATCCCACAGTTCCAATCTGCTGTTATAAGCTAACTTTCCACGTTGTGTATTAACCGCCATTTTACATTTCCAGTTCCAAGCTGCTGTTATAAGCTTACTTTCCACGTTGTGTATTAACCACCATTTTTACACTACACAGTTCCAAGCTACTGTTATAAGCTAGCTTTCCACGTTGTGTATTAACCACCATTTTTACACTACACAGTTCCAAGCTACTGTTATAAGCTAGCTTTCCACGTTGTGTATTAACCACCATTTTTATATTTCACAGTTCCAAGCTACTGTTATAAGCTAGCTTTCCACGTTGTGTATTAACCACCATTTTTATATCCCACAGTTCCTAGCTGCTGTTATAAGCTAACTTTCCATGTTGTGTATTAACCACCATTTTACATTACACAGTTCCTAGCTGCTATTATAAGCTAACTTTCCACGTTGTGTATTAACCATCAATGTTACATTACACAGTTTC
>NW_013674119.1:15031-19400 GCF_000517525.1 Limulus polyphemus
GTATTAACCACCATTTTACATTACACAGTTCCTAGCTGCTATTATAAGCTAACTTTCCACGTTGTGTATTAACCATCAATGTTACATTACACAGTTTCAAACTACTGTTATAAGCTAGCTTTCTACGTTGTATATTAACCATCATTTTTATATCCCACAGTTCCTAGCTGCTGTTATAAGCTAACTTTCCACGTTGTGTATTAACCACCATTCTTACATTACACAGTTTCAAGCTACTGTTATAAGCTAACTTTTTACGTTGTGTATTAACCATCATTTTTCGCTTGAGTGCTCTCTTGACCACCCAGACTGATATAGGGGTTGCGTTTAGATCTGGTCCCCTATGTTGTCCCCTAGGCACCTATTCTTTCCCTGTGCGTTTAATGGGTACGTCAGCTAGCCCCCCCCCCTACCCCAGTAGCACAGCGATATGTTTACGGACTTCCAATGCTAGAAACAGGATTTCGATACCCGTGGTGGGCAGAGCACAGATAGCCCTTGTGTAGCTTTGTGGTTAATTACAAACAATACTTTTGAGTGAAAAACTATTTGGAAACATAATATAAATCATTACTTCCAATACTTCTATGAGGGTTTATGAATTTCTAGGATATTATTTATTTAATTAAAACCGAACTCGGATGATATCTCGCTCAGTTTGTATGTGTATATACTGTATTTTGTAGTTTTCATCTGGTGTTACAAGCAGATCAAGTCTGAAGCGGCATAACGTGTAGGTTGGGAATCACAGCTCTTACGTCAGTCAGAATAGGGGTGTTTCATTTCTAAGATTGTTGAGGTAGAGTGGGTATTCATGAAGTTGGGTTTTGCAACTTTTTTTGAAGAACGAAACAGCATAATATCGCAAACGACCGCCAGGGGTCTGGTTTGTTTTGAACTTCGGGCTAAGTTACACGAAGGACATCAGCGCTAGCCGTCCCTAATTTAGCACTAGACTAGACTAGATAGACTAAAGGGAAGGCAGCTATTTAACGCCACCCACCGCCAACTCTTGGGCTACCTTTTTACAAACGAATAGTGGGATTGACCGTCACATTATAACGCCCTCACGGCTGAAAGGGGATTCAAAATCGCGACCAACAGATTTCGAGTCAAGCTTCCTCACCACCAGGAGTCTGAGTGCAGAGAAACATATATTATACAATAAAATGGTATTATATATATAATAAAACAAATTTCTAGAAAAAATACGAAGAGCTAAGTACGTGCATATCTGCATTGTTGCAAACATATATATTACGTTAGTGTACGTTTATATTACTGCCGTTTAATAAAAATTTCCAGTCATTGTAAAATATATATAAATATTTCTCTATGTTTGAGCGACACCTGCCAGTAATCAAATTAATAAATTTCGTGTTTCAAGATAATATTTCTCAACATGTGCAATTCATATCTGACTTGTGGTATTACTTTTTAAACAAAGACACAACTCACAGACAAACTTTATAATAATCATTACATCTTTTTAAACTTTTTTTTATCGGTAAATTAAATAAAAAAATCTTTAAAAATCAAATTAAAAACTAACATAATGAATACGTATGCAATGACAACCAATGAGGCAACCCTTTGTAAACTGCCAGTTTGCTATTACGTCCGCGTGTTATATTCAAAGACAACCAATGAGGTAACCCTCTGCAAACTGCCAGTTTTCTATTGCGTCCGCATGTTATATTCAAAGACAAATTTTGCAACATGTTTATCGAACTTTATAGGTTTTTTTTCAAAAATCAAATCTAGATGAAGGCAATAGCCGTGGTGATCAATGTTTCAACACAGATGTTCTCTTTTAGGCTTGTCAGAAGTTGGTTCCATTGGTTAATCGTTAAACGCGAAGTAAAAATTGAAATGACAGTTAATGTATAAGCTAGCAAGACTGCCAATAGCGATAGGACTATTTTCACTCTCCACTTCTATCAAAGATGACAGGAACAAGAAAAAAATCATGTCAAGAACTACGTTGAGTTGCTGTAACTAATCGAAATTGAATGTTTAGTGGAGCTACGTGTAATCAGTGCAGTTTTAGGCCCAATTTTATGCTTATTTCATAATTCAGTCCTTTCTATTAATTTGCAAGTTAGCTGGTATAATGATATTGGTATTTTAAATCTAAACGACTCTCTCTCTCTCTTGGGATTCATGTGTTATAAACCCCCGAAGTTCAACCAGAGTCGTTCTCAATTTAGAATGCCGACCAAAGAGACAGCAACCAGTCAGTAGCACCCTCCGCCTAATAGGCTGCTATTCTTAAACAGAGAGATTAATAATAACTTGGGAATTGAGGAATCTGTAGAATGAAGTACGAATTGGTAGTTTGTTCTTCTATTCACGATTCCCCAAAGGGACAGCGGCAGGTCTAGTACCTTACAACACTAAAATCTGGGGTTCGATTCCCCGCGGTAGACACAGCAGATAGCCTGATGTAACTTTGCTTTAAAACAAACAAACAAACTTCTAGTTATGATCTTCGAATTTATGTACATTCCATCTTGACCAGAATATTTTAATCAAAATTATGGTTGGTTTTAACAATAGTACGACATAGTTATGATATTAACAATATAAGTTATTAAACACAGATCAGCTCTAAAAGAAACTCTAAAACTATAAACACGTTTGTCTTATTGTATTAAGACAAGTTTTTTTTAAACAGTTTCAATGCTCGTTTTTTACGGTTTTAGTATCACTGTCATAATATGACTGAACAACGCTACTTAATCAAAACTAAAACCAAAAATCAAATGGAAATTGTTGCCAGAGGATCTGACAAATATGATGCTTTAATGAGATTTATTACGGATTAACCCGAGTTACGCTAATGTTATTTTCTTGTAAGGCTGTCGGCCAATCGATTTCAAAAAACAATCATCCTTGTTGAATTTCATGTTGAGGGACAGATGAAACACAGAATCAAAACTCTGGGACTGAGCTTGTCAGGAATACCCTGTGCTTAATCGACTTGATGTTGTTGTTGTTTCACTATTTTTTTTTTTAGCCTGACACAAACACTCGCCAAGAAAAAAGATTAGCTCTCTGACGCCAACATCACTATAAAATCAGAGAAAGGCAGAAAAGAACAGGATTTTATTCGGGGATAAAGAGAACAATCGTTCTTATCAAAGTATTTACTGAAATACAAGAAGAATAACACCTCTTTTAGTTAACTACCGAAAAGCTTCGTTCTCTTATCGATCTTAAACACAACAAGAAGGAAATATACTTCAAAACCCTCGAACTTCTAAGCTAACTGCTGGAAATATAATCTGACTGATGGATAATTAATCACACATTGAATTTTATATGAAGCCATGCAACTCAAGTTCGGGATGGAATTAAGGTATTTAACAAACACGAAAGAAAGATGCAATTGACTAGTCGCTTACTTAAACAATAAAACATTTTACGATTTATCACTTCACACACACACATGAAAGGTTGTAACTGCCTACTCCTTATTTTCTAAGTAATTAATTAACTAATATGCGTGACAACACGAAACAATGGGGATTTGTTTTTATCAATCAAATATTGAGTGCGGTGCAGCAAATGCTATCTTGTACAATGGATAAATAACGGAAAAAACTGCCATAGCCTGGATTAGGAGATTCTGTTAATATATTTATAAGAAATAGTAATGAATTGAATTTACTTTGGTATTCTTTTCTTGGCTGAAAAGAATACTTCGAACTGTTGTATGTCAGGACGTTATAAATATATTAACAGAATCTCCTAATCCAGGCTATGGCAGTTTTTTCCTGGTGTATGTCAGGACGTGAGTTACCAGTTGTTGTGGGTTTTTCGGGAGCTAGGCTGTCCATGAAAGGCTACAAAAGGACGCATAGCCATCCTTAATTTTCAGCTGATACGCTATAGGGAGTAAAGCTTTAAAGCTTGAAAATAGCAGCACCCGCCGCTGACTCTTGGGCTACCTTTATATGATGGAATAATGAGATTTGACCGCCAACGTTATGGCACACACACACAAAGACCAAAAGTGCGGAGCGCGTTTTCGAGGTCACGGAACACGAACCATTAATCCTCTGATTTACAGTATGGATATGTTAACTCCTAGGCCACGCCCGGATTCCCAATCACGAAAGAGTAAGTGCCTAAAGAAGTATGCTTTACGTGAATCAACATTTTAATACCGATATTCGTTCCGTTCAGTTCCGGAACGTAATTTGGATCCGGATTGTTGAGGAATTAACACATTAGTATGTTGTAAGTTTTGTGGTAAATACGTCAACTTTATTCGAAGGAAATAAAATTATACTTATAATTTAACTTTGTGTAGGTCGACTTTAACACAATGATTGGTTATCATATTGTATAGGCCCGGCATGAG
>NW_013674119.1:20370-27231 GCF_000517525.1 Limulus polyphemus
TTTTTTTTTTTTTTTTTTACTTTTTTGTTAAATTTAAGAGTTTATGAAATAGCAAAGTTTGAAGCTATGACAATTAGTGCCCATGTATTTAAAGGTATTCACAGCGATTTATGGTTAAATACATATTAAACTATAGTAAAGTGCATAGTAACTTATGATAAAGTACACAACAACTTAAGCAGTAACAGTCTGTTTAATATTTCTATCGTCTCCGTGGCGGTTTTCTCCATAACTAGTTAAGGTCATGAGCTAGCCACGTTTTGAACTAGTGTTAGGGTACAGGTTTTATTTCTGGTTAGTCTTGTCTGTCCAAATAGTGGGATTATGTCCGTCACCCTTATAACGCACCCACAGTCCCAAAGTTCGGAGCACGAACGATCGATCCGTATATCAGTAGACGGGCCCGTAAACCGTTCGGTTCTTTTGTAAGTAAACAATGATTTTTTTATATGTTTTCTGTTAAAACTTCACTGTAGATGACGTTTTTAATACTAAATGTATGTATGTTACTTTTGAACTGAACGAGGAGCTTCACACACTACAATGTCCAGAGTTCGATAACAACTCAATCACTCGTGCAGCTTATGGGAGGTATGTTTAAGAGATTATGGCCAAAACTGATGATGTTCGACTTGTTCTTTTTTTTTTAACTACAATTCTTTTCCAAAACTGATCTCCAGTTCTGGGCGGTTAAAAAACTCGTCTACAATACAGAGAGAGATAAATAGACAATTTTGTGCCTTTACCACATCACTTGTTCAAGTTTTGTTTTATACTGTTTTTGCCTTCTACTATTGGAGTGGCATTCTGGGTAATGGTCAGGACTAAGTAGGAATGTACACACGAGATCGCTTGGACGAAAAGCGACATCCTCAGGCTAAAAACAAAAGGAAAAAGAGTAAAGTTGGGTTCTGGTTTGCCAACAACGACAATTGCACGAGTCTTTTTGAAGTGAACATGTCTGAGAGCTCGAGCTTAATATAAACGTATTGTTTATTTTCTACCTTTAAATCGATCGAAAACTTATTGCAAACCCACACAACCAAATGATCCTACCCCGAACATTCAAATAAAACATTGATTTCGGTTTGCTGTGTCTTTCAAGAATTATTCGTTGCGGAGTTTTTTTTAAGAAAAAAAGATTAGCATGTAGAAGTTTTGAACTGTTTTACTTGTACATATACAGGGTGTCCCAAAACAATGTATACACATTTTGAATGATTATAAATAGAATGTTTATTAAGATATATCTGAGTTTTATCATCCAAGTTAAAGAAGACAAGTGTAGAATATTTTGAGTTATCGCAGGTGTTTGAACTGATGACCGTTCTGGTCCAGGCACTGCTGATAACGATGACAGATGGAATTGCAAACATCACGAATCATTTCAATTGGTATTTTGGCACATTCTCTTTCAACTCATTGATTGTTGCAGGTTTTTGTGCTATAAACCTTAGCTTTGAGGTATCCCCATAAAAAAAAAAGTCTAGTGGTGTGAGGTCTGGTGAACGTGGGGGGGGGGGGAATTCAGTGCTACCTCTTCGCCCAATCTATCTGTTCGGCAGATTTTCGTCAAGATAGGCCCTTACATCACGATCGTAGTGGGGAGGTGCACCATCTTGCTGGAAATAAAACTCCTCATCTCCAAATTGCTCTCGAATGCGTGGCATGACGGATTCCTGCAGCAAGTTCAGATAAACAGCACCAGTGACTGTGTTTTCGAAAAGAAAAATGGACATCTTGAACAGTCCCATCTGCTTCAAACTTATCTTTGATGCGAGTAATGGTGAGTCGCGTGGGTGGATCTGTTTGAAACTCCCTTCTAAACAGTCTTTGCACTTCAGCTACGTTCTCGCACTTCCAGTAGCACTTTAGGATAAATTTCCTTTTCTCAAAGCTTAGTCTTGCTACTGCCATTACTTCAAATTAGTTGCTCCTGTAAAGAAAGGAAGTTTAAGTGAGTTATGAGCTCTAAAAGATTCTACACTTGTCTTCTTTAACTTCGATTATAAAGCTTAGATATATCTTATTCAACATTATATTTATAATCATTCAAAGTGGGAATAAATTTTTTGGGACACCCTGTATATACATATATCCGGAAGAAAGAAAGTTACTTTACAGCCTGATATTTATTTTGAGGAAATTAAAAACTGTAGAAAAATTTTAAGACGGCAAGGAAAAAAAAATACTGAAAAAAAAAACTATTGAGTTAGAATCGCATTAATGAAACTACTTACACGACAATAACATTTTAATTTGTCTTCTGACTTTAATTAAATGCGTAAGTGGTTTTTCGATAATAACAAAAGGGAAAACTTCACATCAGACATCTTTAAAGTTCATTAGAAGACAACAAATCCACGACATTGTGACGTTGGGTGACGTCACCAACGGATGAACACGAGTAACGCATTGTTGCATTGGGAGTTCGGCTAACTTATTGTTTCTCGATTCTAGTGTAATATATTGAAGTAACTTCTACCAACAACAACAAAAGTTTACAACAATAAAAATCTGAGAAAAAGATAAAACATAAGAAATCCAGATTTGTTTTAAACGAATCACAAAGTTACGTCATTTGTAAGCCTAAGTTTTAATGCATTATTTTAGAACAGATACATCACTGGTCTTAGAGAGAGTGGAGAAATACCGGCAGAATACGAAAAAATGATTAACTACATGCAAAATATTTAAATATTTGTTAGATAAATATCGAGAAAACTTCCAGTGATTCAACTTCCAATCTTTTAGTTCGTTTTGAAACAAAATATGATAACACTTATACCAGGTATGACTCTAACTTACACAAAGTATGATAACACTTATACCAGGTATGACTCTAACTTACACAAAGTATGATAACACTTATACCAGGTATGACTCTAACTTACACAAAGTATGATAACACTTATACCAGGTATGACTCTAACTTACACAAAGTATGATAACTGTTATACGAGGTATGACTCTAACTTACACAAAGTGTGATAACACTTATACCAGGTATGACTCTAACTTACACAAAGTATGATAACACTTATACCAGGTATGACTCTAACTTACACAAAGTATGATAACACTTATACCAGGTGTGACTCTAACTTACACAAAGTATGATAACACTTATACCAGGTATGACTCTAACTTACACAAAGTATGATAACACTTATACCAGGTATGACTCTAACTTACACAAACTATGATAACACTTATAGCATGTATGACTCTAACTTACACAAAGTGTGATTGTTATCATACTTTGTGTAAGTTAGAGTCATACCTGGTATAAGTGTTGTTATACCAGGTATGACTCTAAATTACACAAAGTATGATAACACTTATACCAGATATGACTCTAACTTACACAAAGTATGATAACACTTATACGAGGTATCTGATGATGACAAAACCTTGTCGAAACGTTGTACATTTGCTGTTATGTTAAACTTATATTAAAGTTTTTCTTCATTACACATTCAAGCCATCTCTAACCATTGTGAGGTATGACTCTAACTCACACTAAGTATGATAACACTTATATGAACAAAAAACAAGTAACAACGTTTCGACCTCCATAGGTTGAAACGTTGTTACTTGTTTTGTGTTTTAAATAAAAGTTTTTAATACCCATATCTGCCGTTTCTACTACAAGTATGTACTTCAAGTGGGTTTCTCGTAAACATAAACATTTATACAAGTATGACTCCAACTAATACGAAATGTGACCCCAACTTGCACGAGATGTATTTCTATCTTATACAAAGTATGACAATATTTATACAAGTATAACTCCAACTAATACGAAGTGTGACCCCAACTTGCACGAGATGTATTTTTGTCTTATACAAAGTATGACAATATTTATACAAGTATGACTCCAACTAATACAAAATGTCACTCGAACTTATACCAGATATAACTGTAAATGATATGACTTACAATATAAAAGTTACACACAGTGTGACCGAAATTACCTGAATTATGACTAGCTTATACAAAATGTGACTCCATTTTAAACTAGGGATAACTTAAGCTTACGCGTTATGCAAATAATGACAAAAGATGAAACACCAACTTAAGCGGGGGCCGAGCGTGGCACACTGGTCATCATCCCAATCTGGGGATCCATGGTTCGCGCTCCCCTTATTGCGAAAAAAAAATCACTTTTGGACTGCGGGTGCGTCGTAAGAATGACGGTCAAATTCCACTGTTCGAGTAGAGTAGCCCAAAAGTTGGCGGTGGGTGTTGTTGATTAGCTGCTTTTCTTCTAATCTCTCTCTTTAAAATTAGGGACAACTATCCCTCGAGTAGCTCTGCCCGAAATCCAACAAAGAAAGCCAAATTAAAATTCTAAATTACGCAAATTATACCATCAGTTTACTCAAACTATGTGCTCAGGTTAGTTAGTCACTTGAATCATCGCGCTAGCTTTCCTGCCAACTGCTGGAGATTTAAAAAAAAAGCATTCAATTACACGAGTTAGTTTTTCTTACGAAATTTCTAGTTTCTCGAGAAACTACAGTTTCCTATTTCAAGTTAAACCCTTCGTAATTGTTGTTATTGTTTAAAAACCCAATTCCTAAAATGGTTTAAAAACCCTCAAACCCATTTCAATGATTATTACGTGACAGCTTTTTTTTTTCAGTTGTCAAACAAAGAATCACTCTATGACGTTCAGGATACGATACTTAGTAACATTTATTGATTCAACGTTTAACGTTTGTATGTATTTTACGAAGCTAGTCTCTGGTGTGTGTGTTTTTTTTTCTTGTTTGTGTTTTTTTTATTTGTATACAATTTCACAAATAAATGGAATTCAAAGCTATTTTATATGATCTTTTGAAAGTTTAAATAACAGACATTTGGTTGAAATGTACTTCATTAGGTTTAGTTTAGTTTATAACCACCACCCCTCTCCTCTCACGCACACACACACGCAGTGGCACAGCGGTATGTCTGCGGACGTACAATGGTAGAAAGCGGGTTTCGATACCCGTGGTGGGCAGAGCATAGATAGTCTATTGTGTAACTTTGCGCTTAATCACAAACAGACATAATCAAAGGTTTTTAGGGAAAACTAAACTTTATGATTTTAATAGAATTCAGAGGCGATGGGATGGAATTTTAATAAAAAAACTGTTTGTTTTTTGTTTTTAATTATGCACAAAGCTACACAAGAGCTATCTGTGCTCTGCCCACCACGGGTATCGAAACCCGGTTTCTAGCGTTGTAAGTCCGCAGACATACCGCTGTGCAACTAATAAAAAAAATGACAATTTCTTAACCATATTTTTCGCGGAAATAGGGGGGATATGTCCCCATATTATTTCATTAATGGGGAAATTACTCTCCTTAAGTTTCACTTTAAGAAATTCCGTATATGTAGTAATCTTTCATCAGCTGTAGTAACCATCCACTTGAATGGCATCGTTAAAAACAAAGTTAGGCTTTTCATTTTAACATTTAAGAATAATAAGCAGTGTAATCTTGATGAGTTTTTCGTAAGTTAAAACATTAAAAACTGTTTTGCTTCTCATAAACAGCTAAACTATATCTTTATATCATCATAATGAAAATTTGATATTTAGACTTGCATATGGTTTCCTAATGGTAATATTTGTTTTATCTTTAACTTCAGACAACTTCTTAATAAAAGATTTACGGTTGAACTTGATTAAAAGATTAAAGCCACAACTTATTGAAACAAGTTCAGGTGTTAATCTATCATTGATAACCTCCGTCACCGAAGGTGGACGAGGGTTATGTTTTCACCCTTGTGTGTGTGTGTTTGTCAGCAAGATTTCTCGAAAATGGCTGTATGGATTTAGACGAAAGTCGGCAAGCGTTTGAACTAAGACCCAAGTTAGAAGTGATCAGTTTTTGGAGAGTCAAAGGTCATGGTCACGAAAACATAAAAAATCCCTATCTGTTAACATGGGGACCGCTTTTTCACACTATTTTTACTCTATAACTCAGTCAACAATGATGAGATCTATAACTCAGTCAACAATGATCAGATTTGAATGAAACTTGGTGGACACACGTAGAATATCATTCTTCATTGTTCTGCCAAAAATATCCCTGTCCGTTGATAACGACGGACAATCGGACACATTTTCTCATTTTTTGAGATCAACACTGCATGGCGGAGGTATACATCGCTCTACTGAGTGCCCCTTGAGTTCATACATAGTTTAATATCTTAATGAACTACATTACACGAGGAAAAACAAAAACATGCTTAATGTATTTTTTCTTTTTATAAAAAAAAACTGACGAGTTTACTGAACAGATACGTTTATTCTGACTGATACAATGACAAGTGTTTTCATGATGAGTAAAGCAACCGATCATCAGCACTATAAAAAAAAAAAACATTACGCAATGAAGTCGTAGTTGTGTGTTTCTATTTATCTGTTGGTCGCTTTTAACATCTTTTGATATTGAAATATTATAAATAAATAAACACCCCCGAACTTAATGAAATATATTTATCTATATTTATAGAATTGTACGCGTGAACTTAATTATTCCACATTTGTCCATTCTATGACTAACTGAGTCTGCAGAATTAATTATTCCAATCTTTTCCCTTCCCGTCTGAGTCTACAGAATCAGTCGTGTTTACCTAATTGTTCAAATTTTGTCCACTCCTCGACTAGCTAGCTGCCTTCCCTCTAGTCTTACACTACTAAATTAGGGACGGCTAGCGCAGATAGCCCTCGTGTAGGTTTGCGCGAAATTTAGAAACAAACAAACAACCACTCCTCGACTTACTAAGTCTACAGAAATACATGTGTGTATCTGGTTGTGTCAATTTTTATAAACTATTCACGTCAGTTTCAGATGTTTCTTTGT
>NW_013674119.1:27840-30794 GCF_000517525.1 Limulus polyphemus
AGTCAGTTTTGTCTGTCCTGAAAATGCGCGCACACCTTACAGCATCTAATATAATAATAGTCAGTTTTGTCTGTCCTGAAAATGCGCGCACACCTTACTTCATTTCAATTGATGTAAATATACTTTAGTTTACATTTTGTACAACATATTAAAAGCTTATCAAAGTTCTTAAAAAGATCTAACGTTAGGTCGTAGAATAACATTATAAGTTTCTTTATTGGTATTATTAAGTACGATAAAGTTTAACCCTAACTATACTAAAGCAAAAAACTCACACAAGTTACAATATTAATTCATCTCTTTATCGAATATAGACCGTATTTAATAAAGGCTTAACTAATGTTAGGCCTAAAACAAGTGGACATATAGATTTCAATGTCTGTGATTACAATTCTTTTGTATTGTTCTAGAAATCCTGTATTTAAAGAAGCACTGTTGTAATAAAGATACTAATTTGACCGCAAATGTTTTGTGGGTCTCTGATAGTATTGTTAAAATGTTTAGTATGTTACCGTAAGAAGTATTATGACCCCATATTTCTTTACTATAAATGTCGTTCTCTATAATTTGTGATAGAAATTATTAACTTTTTAAAATCGGCATTTTTATAACGCCTCTTGTTCTTATATGAGTGAAATCTTTGTTAACTGTATCATGGATGAAATTATACCCAAAGTATTTCCTAGTAACACGTGGTATGACAGACAGCATGATTGATGATGTTATAAGGTTAATAACGGATGAACTGACACAGGTCAGACTTATGTTAGCTTTAATGAACCAATATGTTAGCTGGCTAACCAACCAAACACACTGATAGAGGAATTCTCTGCCTTGCCCACTGTGGGAATCTCTCGTCCCATAGGTCGCTAACAAACGTGTTTCGATACCCGTGGTGGGCACACAGCACAGGTAGCCCATTCTGTAGCTTTACGCTTAACTACAAACAAACAAAGAGCTCTCAAGATCACTCGAACGTCATGAACGTCGAAAAACAGGATGAGTTGTTGTTGTGCTATAAACTGTAGTGGACGAATATATTGTATGTGTAACCATGAGCGGATCTGGGACAAAAATGATGGGGGGGCAAAAAATTTGACTTAATTACTGTGAATGTCGTGTGTATCCTGTATCCCATAGAAAAAGAGGGGGCCACTTCCCCGTAATCCTCCCTATATGCGTAACAAGCTAGTGACTGATCACATTAGAGTTGCCATAGAAACTCGAGCTACGAGTAAGTCTTTCAAACGTGTTAAACAAATCTCTATGGAAACCATTTTAAACAAATATATATTACTATATGTATATTATATACACTGCTCAAAATTATGAAGGGTTTGTTTATTGAATATTCGCGCATTCTTCACTAGTCTTCGCTAATTTTAGTGGTAGACAACAAAATTCACCGCCAACTCTTGATTTACTTTTTGCTAACGAATAGAGGGATTGACCATCAAATTATAACATCCGTGCGACTAGAAGGGCGATCATGTTCGGTGAAGAGTTTCGATCCCCCGATCCGCAGACTATATGAATCGAGCGCTCTAACCATCAGGCAATTTCAGACTTCAATTACGAAGAGATTATCATAGTTTTTTTTATATTCTAGCTAAGACAAGGCACGACTATTGTCATTTAAAATGTCAGTGGAATTCGGAGCTCATTCTTATTAGTCAATATCAATAACAACCTCTGTGTTCGTTGTTACGTAAAACAAGTGTCACGTGGCCGATCATGTGACGCCTGTCCAGGCTTTCTCCCGAACTAATCTGCCACTTCAAAAACTAAACTCATGCTTAGACTAAGCTTTCTTATGAGCTAAGCTATAGACTGATGGACGTGTTTGCAAAATATTAGTAGTGAAATGCTAACGAAAGGCGAATGTTGAACACACCTGTAATGAACAACTCACATTGTATTGTTTTGATGGCCTTAAAGCGACTCCACATCTTGCTAACTACACTTTCTGATCAGCTTCTAGCTGATTTGTTGCCTTCCACATCAGGTAAACTTTTAAGTGTCTTTGGTGGGGTTCTTGCTTACTTCACCACGACTCGGACATTTTTCAAACTTTTAACTGTATTTCATTCGCTTTTCCGTGCAACTGAGATAGAAACATCTCCCACAGCCCCAAAAAGCGACACCTATTTGACAATATGAGCTCGATGCAACTAATGGACCTCACATCTTCAATTAAATCAACAGTTCAAAGCAACAAGTGGAAGACAAACCAGCATCCCAACGGCCACAAGCACGTTTAACGGATGTTGACCTTTATGTGGCAATGAATGGTGTGACCCCCTCTAACTCACACTATAAAACAACTTGTCTTCAGTAGTTCAAGAACATGAGGATTGGTCAAACGATGTCCAGTAAATATGTATACATTTGTGGAGAGTCCTCTGGACGCAAGATGGCGATTGTGACATATTGGTTTTGGCAAGGTTCACTATTGGTGCTCACATTGACCTTTATGTACTATTTTGAAATACGTGTGCCATACAAGTAATCAGTTCTTTTCTTTAATGGATGGTAACACCCACATTTGGTGATAACACCCACATTTGATGAACTGTTTAGCAACTTCCTGGAAGAAGAAGGCAACGAATAAATGGATCGATAAGCACCCTTATTGAACTTGAGTCTCATTGGAGATGTATAAGATGATCTATAATTAAATTTACCTCCAACAAATGGTGCTGAACTAGAAACAACTCTGGAGGAGGAGTGGTTTGAATTTCGCGCAAAGCTACACGAGGGCTATTTGCGCTAGCCGTCCCTAATTTAGCAGTGTAAGACTAGAGAGAAGGGTCCTAGTCATCGCCACCCACCGTCAACTCTTGGGCTACTCTTTTACGAACGAATAGTGGGATTGACCGTCACATTATAACGCCCCCACGGCTGTAAGGGCGAGCATGTTTGGTGTGGCGGGGATTCGAACCCGCGACCCTAAG
>NW_013674120.1:0-3151 GCF_000517525.1 Limulus polyphemus
GTTATCATATATTCTTCTGTACTTTCATTTGCATGTTTTTATCCATGATTGCTAATGTAATCTTTTTCCTGTTCATGCTACAGTTGCTTGACCCTCTCCGGGATCTAGCCTAGTCTACTAATTCTTCTGTATAATGAGCAGATTAATTTAATAATATGATAATCAATAATACTTGGTGGTAAAAAAATCCTTCTCTTAATTGTGATGTGTTTCAAAATAAATAAATAGATAAAAAAATCACACTTCACCAACTTAATCCAGTTAACACCATAACAGTTGTTGTCAAGCAATTTGCTAATACAAATAGTGTCTAAACCACTACTATATATGCTGTATTCCCACTTGGTATTGGGCAACAGGCCACAGTGGCACTATATATAGAACATAGTGTAGTTTACATATTATTATATATATATATATATTGTATTTATTTTTTCAGTTTCACTCAGAAATCCTTATAAATAATTTTAGACAGCTTATCTTTAGTAATGTGTACTAAGTATTGTTAAATAAGATTTTCTGTTCAACTGTTAATATTGTTGTAACAACACTAGTAATCAATAAGTAATTGAATGAGATGTGAAATCACTCACCTATTTACCAGTAACCCCTAATGATGTCACATAATAAGCAAACACATTGAATTTGTTACACACCTGTACCACATGGCAAAACTGTATGGGTCCTCCAACCATCTATACGTTTACACCCAAACTTACTTTGTTTACATTGTGACTAATCTGATAAGCTATTTCTTCTGCTTATAACTCATATTAATCTGCAGTAAGAAACTTCATTTCAATAACACCATTACTACACATAATTAAAACACCATTACTACACAGAATTAAAACACCAATACTACACAGAATTAAAACACCATTACTACACAGAATTAAAACACCAATACTACACATAATTAAAACACCATTACTACATAGAATTAAAACACCATTACTACACAGAATTAAAACATCATTACTACACATAATTAAAACACCATTAGCACACAGAATTAAAACACCAATAATGCACACAGAATTAAAACACCAATACTGCACACAGAATTAAAACACCATTACTACACAGAATTAAAACACCAATACTGCACACAGAATTAAAACACCAATACTGCACACAGAATTAAAACACCAATACTGCACACAGAATTAAAACACCATTAATACACAGAATTAAAACACCATTACTACACAGAATTAAAACATCAATACTGCACACAGAATTATGTAATTTTGTTTGTTGTTAACAAGTTATTCTCCAATAATGTTTCAGTAACGGACACTTAACAAGCAATAAATAGTTTCTGTGAAATATCACCCATGATGAAAGAATTAACACAATGGATCCCCAAACACATCATGTAGATTTCAGAAGACCCAGAAATTCAAGGGCTTTCAAACAGTTGGTATATTCTTCTTCAATACTAAAGAGAAAAACAATCAACTTTTCCAAAGTGCTCAATTTTCTGGGTCTTTTGAAATATTATTTCTGTAAAAGTATTATTCAAAAATATCTTACAGAAGTGTAAAGAATAAATTCTCTACTGAACTATTTGTAGTATCATGTTTATGCAGAAACAGTTTACAACCAAATTTTTTACCTTATAACCTTCAAGAAATGGAGACAAAAGTGATGCCAACAAATTTACTTTCCACTGTAAATTATCTGGTGTTTTATCTAAAGACACTCTGCTTTCTTCGTAGCACAGAATCTCTTGATTCTGAAGGACCTCCAAAGCACTAAGCATGTCCTGTAATTGAAATTAACAACTTTAGAGCCTGATGAATAGACACGTGAATGAACTTACCACATTTTATATATATGTGTGCACTTACCTTGAGTCCTTGTCTTCATTAAATAAGAAATGTTTTAGTTCTAACTATCCATGTTGTTATTACTAAGACAATAATGTTATCTTATTGGAAATTTTACTTATACAATACTTATAAAAAGTTACTGAATTTCATTCATTTGGATCTCAAGCAAAACATACCATAAACAAATATACAAACTGGCAACTCCATTAGGACCAGTCCTCCACATTTAGGAAACACTTTATTTGTTTAATGTAAAAAGAAACTAATCACTTAGTTTGGAAATCGTACAAGGAAATAGATAAGACAACATGCCTCTCATTCAAAGAAGGAGCCTAACAGTGAGAGTCCATCTATCATAAACATCATTAAAGACTGTTTCTTTAGCTCTCTCAACACAGGATCAGTCGATTTGAGTAACCACGTGACTTCTTTGTACTCATGTCAATATTAATAAATTTGGTACAACTAACTTTTAGTATAGTATGTATATCTTCACAAAATTTGGCAGCCTTTCAGTAAACATTATAAATCTTTCACATACAAAAAATCATATTTTTTAGTGAAGTAATCTAAATAAACTAAAAAAAAATTGTCCATGAATATATCGAGTATTTGTTTTGAATAGTCTGTGTTCAAGGTGATTTTCACCTTCTAAATATATTTCAAATGTTTGTTTTCATTAAAAATTTATATTCTATCTGTTATTTTCTCTACCCTAACTCTATACAAGGTTGGTCAATTTGACCGACCTCATAACCACACACTAAAAAAAAATCTAAATAAACCTAAATTACCCTCCTTTTCCTTCTCGAATGACTTCACATTGTAACTTGAAACTAAATTTGTTTATCCTAAGTAGTTTTAAACTCGTAACAGTATACATCTATTTATAATTACATTTTATTATTTTATTACCCACTGAACTGTGCCTAACTACTATTCCTGCCATGATAAGTTGTAAATCACTTTGGGAATCTGGAGCTCATGTTAAGCTATCATATTACATTACCCACAAACTACTCACGAGCGTGTCTTATGAAATATTTTCATTATATTAATATTATTATCAATTTTACCAAATCTTACCTTAACTAAGCTAAAGAGATCCCTATTTTTATATTTTATTACTTTTATAAAAATAAATAAAGAATAAACATGAAAAACATAAAATAAAGTTCTTACCCAGGTCTTCTTTTTTCTTGCTGTCGATTGATGATAACACTTAAACCTACTGTTTTTTACATTAATGCACTAAATAATTTTTTTTAATTAAATAATGCTCCAAAGAAAAAAAACCTACAAAAAACAGACAA
>NW_013674120.1:4076-9112 GCF_000517525.1 Limulus polyphemus
GAGGATGTGACAGGTGGGTGTGGCAAGAGAGGTCTGATTTTCTATTTGATGGCTCTGTAACCAAAAAAATGAAGGTAATAAAAATTACGGTTTGTCTGAGCAATGACAATTTGATGGTGAATAATTTACATTGAATTTTATACTTATTGGAGGGGTGTTGAATAAAATAGAGAAGAGGAGATGCCTAGAGAAAATGTGTCATATTTTTCACACTTGGGGAAATTCAAGATTTTTTAAATATTGCCTTATAAAATTAAGAATTATATATTATTAAAATGTATAATATTAGGTACCAATTAGTATAGCATAAACAAATAGTTTAATAAAATTTTGAATGTAAGTCACTAAACTCTCCTGACACGAGCAGTAAGGGATGCCCATGGTGATAGGGTTAACCTGGCAATTGACAGTATTTGACCATCTATCAACTAAAAAGGAACACTTTTGCCACTAAGAAAAATATGGCTACCAACTGCTCGTAACAGACTAATGGAAAACACGGCTGGAAATTGAAAATAATATAAGAGCCTGTCCCAGTTTACCAATTCCTTCAAAAGTATTGTTACGACAGTGGAAGTCACGCGATGCTGGGAGCATGCGTGCTGGAGTTTCTAGAAGGATCATGACTTATTGAGGAACCTTATGAATGTCCCAGTGTTTGCTAGATGCCCACTTCTTTAATATATAAGCCTGGTGAGTAACACCAGCATGATACATAGGCAGATAGATCGAAAAGATAGATAGATAATTGAGTCAAGTGAACAGTAAGCACCATGAGTAAAGTGTGTGAATCACTGTGATTTATAGCATGTGTTAAAAAGGTTGTTAAGTTTAAAGTGACTGTGAAAATTAAGTGTATTACAAAGTTTGTATCGAGAAAGAATAAACTAATTTTAATCAAGAAGGGACTTGTATCGCTGAAGTCACTCGGAAAGAATTTTTACAGGAAATTATCAAACAAGCAGATACGCAACAGTATCATAATCTGGTTATTTCCAACTGTGCCAAGAAAAAGATGAAATAAAAACTAGTCATGTGAAAGCCAACAATCAGACTGAAAAACATGTATCTCATTCTTTCCTGTAATAATAGTGACAGAGGTCAAAATATGGAGAAAAACCACAGAAGTCACTTGACTCTGCTTGTACTTGTTCAGTGTTGCCCTCTATATTCAAAAATTATTTTTATACATGCCACAAGCCTTTTACCTTCCCTCCATTGGAATTGACCAATTTCAATGCATCTCTCATGCAAATCATCATGTGACAATCCTCCACCAATAAGAAAAGTGCAACACACACTCATTACATGTGACTCCCTCAATTCTATTTAACTATCACTTTGAGCTTTGGAAAAAATAGGAATCAGCAGTGTTCAATGGAGAGGAAAATTGCGAAGTATGAGCGGAGGTAAGTACCTATCTGAAATTTTCAGTATAAGAAGATTATAACTTGCGATACAATACATTACCACCTCTCACATAAATAGTTAGAATCCCATACTGAATAGATGGAGGGACTAGTGGGAGGGAATGAAAGAAGCATCCTTCAAAAATGTCTGAAGGAAACTCCTTGAGATGAGAGAGATCTGATGTGGGAGACCGCACCACTTCTGAAACAGGTATACTCTTCGCCCATTCAAGAAAGTTATCACATATATGGACAGAAAAGCAGAGGAGCACCTCCAAATGGGAGAGAACTATGGCTGAATAGTGATCTGAACCATGCAATATTTATGAAACTCAATCCCATAAAATATAAAAGTGGGTAAAAGTAATGGATGTGCTCCTAGGTGTAGAGTAGCTAGGGTGCGATGGACCGTACCTGGAAGTCAACTACATCCAAAACTCATGCCACTGGGAACTGAGATCCACACAGGGGTAAAATGAGGATCATACCATTGGTAAGTCAACTACAATCCAAAACCCAGCTGCTGGGTACCGACAACAATGTGGGGGTAGGAAAGAGGATCATACTGTCTTCACCTCAAGTTCAAGACCAGAGGGAATCTAGAACCACTCCGACTCCTGAACAGGGTACATGTGAATAAGATAAATTAATATATCAATCTGGGAATCTGACATCTGGTATTGAAAAGACGTCTGCATAACATAACTCAACTCCCTCAAAAGTGAAACTGACCGGAACCAACTGATGACAAAGATGAAATAACAGAGAAAAGGTAAGATGTCGAATTTGATGAGAAGACACCTGGAACAAAGAATGGGAGGAAGACAATAGAGAGGAATAGGCCAATCTAATCAAAAGCTGAACTCAACTGAATAGAGGATGGTTGCCAAGGTATAAAAGAGGTGGGAATGGGCACCACAGAAGGAGGCCATATAACAGTGAATAGCACGTATAGGACATACAAGTCTATCCAGATCAGGCCAAGGTTAAAGGTGGGAAATGGAAGGAAGGGAAATCAGCAAAAAAGGAGGAGTTACACTCCCTAGCCGTGAAAGTTTTGGGGAGGAAAAAACGATCTGGATAAAGGAGAATATGATGATAAAGAGTATGTGAAACACTGATGGCAAATAAATCAGACCACCAACATCCACAGGCTAAGAGGAGAAGGAAATAAGTCTTAAGGGAAAGGTGAAACAAGGAGCATGTGGAAAGTGGTTAGAACGGAGGCAAAGTGAGGCAGTGAAGGACCACATTAACATCCCAGTCTGGAAGGTCAGCCTGCCACAGAGGACAATGAATTGGGAAGGAATGCACCAACAGGGAAAGCATAGGAGAGGTAAATACTCTAGAGTATTGGGACAAATGAAAGATGTGAGACAAGGACACCCAATAATCCTGGATTGAGGAGACAGAAGACCCCCAATTGAAAAGCCAAGTAAGCAAATCCGCAATATGAGGAACAGTGGACCAATAAGCTGAAAACCCTCAGACCTGAGACCAACAACAGAAAATGTTTTATTTACACTGATAAACTTCCATAGTGGGAAGGCGAATGGAATGAGTCTCAAAACCAAGCATGAAGATGGAGAAGAACTGGATGAAGTACCAGTGACCAAGGTTGATGAAGAATGGAGGGAGATAGAGGAATAGGTAGTAGAGGAGTAAGTTGAAGCTGGAGAAGCTGTGGAAACCACAGCTGAGTCAGCCAGTAAGGAGCAATCAGAAGGACTTGACACAGAGTAGTATGGATGATTGAAATCACCTGGTGAAGAAGTCAAATAGGTGGTTAAACATACAGGTATTTTTGGTCCAATCCTGACAAAGCATCAACAGCCAGGGCAAGAGGATGAGGGACTAGAGACCAAAACAGAGGTAATTTTTGGTTGAGGGAGGTGGCAAAGGTATCTATGTGAGGAATACCCCACTGAAAGCAAAGCCACTGGAAAACAAGAGGATCGAGAGACCACTCCATTGGATAGATTTTGCCTGGATGGGAAAGACAATCTGCAACAAGATTGAAAGCACCTGGAACATGACATACAATGATAAGAATATCTTGCTTGTGAGCCCAAAAAAGAAGATCCAACATATGAAAATATAGGAATCAAGAACGGGTGCCACCATGGTGATTGAGATAAGCAACCACTGTAGAATTGTCGGAATGAATCATTACCAGACAATATCAGGCCAAATGGAGGAAATGAATCAAAGCCCAATGTACAACTAGAAGCTCCAGGGTGTTGAGATGATAAGACTTCTCTTGGGCCACAGACCAACACCCCAAAGCCTCCTGTTGATCGACCCACAACCCCCATCCCTGAAGGGATGTGTCCATGAAAATATGCAAATCTGAAGAGGAGGAAGTGGGACACCCACCAACTAGAGTAGGAGGAAGGGTAATAAGAGCCTTCAAAGGACCTCATGCAAGATTCCACTGGTTGTGAAGAGCCCACATATGAGCAAGATATAAGGGGATAAGGGCTGCCATGGAAGTCCACATCCTCAAAAGTGATAGAACCTTGCAAGCTGTAATAGAGAAAGCAGTAAGAGCATGGAGAACTGAAAACTCCATCGAATGAAGCTGAAGAGGAGAAGGTTGGGACTGACTGAAATAGGTGTTGAAAAAACACCCATATGGAACAGATATTGGGTAGGTTGAAGTAGTTACTTCTCCAATTTGATTAAACAGCCAACTCAAACCGTCTCCTGTTTGGGATGAGCTAACAGTAGCCAGTCATCCATATAATGATGGAAATGCAACCAAAGAGCATGTGGGTGATGAGCAAATGCACAGACCACCCGACAAAAAAACATACAGGGCCAAAGCAAGCCCAAAGGGTAGCGCATGAAACTCATAAATCACCCTGTGATGAACAAACTGAAGATATGGTTGCAACTGCTGAGATATCAGGATATGCAAGTAAGCATTTGCGATGTCCATCTTGATCATCCACAAACATGAAGAAAAGGCCCACATGAGGGTGAGAAACGATTGCATGATAAAACAGTGGAGACTGAGAAATTGACTGAGGTGGGACAAATCTATTAGAGGGTGCCAGTCTCCAGTTTTCTTGGGGACAACAACCAGTCAGGAATGAAAACATGGAGAAAGATGATGAACAGCTTCAATAGCCAGTTGAGACAAAAGGTCTTTTACCACCTCGACAGATGCTGGCTGGTGATGGGATCACAAGGCAGAGGGAAGGAAATGGGTACCCGAGACAAGGGAGGTGGGGAAAGAAATTGGAGAACAAGTCCCTCTGATAAAACCTGAATAACCCACTGATATGTGAAGAAAGATTGCCAAAGGGAAACAAATTCGCACAATCAAGATCTCACCAGCCTGGAACCCACTGGATAGTCACCAGTACTGTTGGCATTGCACCCATCTACATTAAATAAAATGACAAGATGAGGAACCCCTGAAAGAAGAAGAAACAGGTAAGGGTTGAAAAGGACTAGGATGGGAAACGGGAATAGGGACTTGTCGTGGTTCCAACCTTGACATACAGGAAAAGGTAAAGTGTTGACACACGAATTCCAGTCTCAGGTACATGGTCAAAACATACCATTGAAGAAAAGGGGCCATACGTAAATCTCCGAGATAAGTGAGCAACAAACAAACCT